>NW_026800065.1:0-140000 GCF_032191835.1 Heteronotia binoei
TATTTGCCTACGGAGAAGCTTTTAACCATTTACCGATACTGTTTATACAGTCAACTTCATCTACTTAGCAAAATTACTTCATCTAGAGTAGGAGGGAGCCCATCTGCATAATGTTTACCCTGATTTTATTGACATCATCTTTTTTTTTTATTCCCTCCTCACTCTTATTTACCTGAGCCAGTAATGTATTAGTCTAGACTAAAAGCAGAGATGAGGCCTTTAACTCTGTCACGTGACATTCATACAGTAACCCCTAATAGATAAACGTTGCCCCTAGAGAAGAGCTTCCCGGAACATTTCCAATTAGAAGTGATGGAGTTTAAAAGGACATCCATTATTTTGTAGCGCATCCCTACGCCGTGGTAAAAAAATCCTCACCCGTTCTTTTTAATATACGTTGATGAAAGGCTACCAAAGTTGCTGGGAATTCTCTAGTGAATCGGGATGCATGGTATGCCTTCTCATCCCTTCATCTGACCTTTCACACGAGAGCCAGTTTGGTGTAGTGGTTAAGTGTGCGGACTCTTATCTGGGAGAACCGGGGTTTGATTCCCACTCCTCCACTTGCACCTGCTAGCATGGCCTTGGGTCAGCCATAGCTCTGGCTAGAGGTTGTCCTTGAAAGGGCAGCTGCTGTGAGAGCCCTCTCCAGCCCCACCCACCTCACAGGGTGTCTGTTGCGGGGGAGGAAGGTAAAGGAGATTGTGAGCCGCTCTGAGACTCTTCGGAGTGGACGGCGGGATATAAATCCAATATCATCTTCTTCTTCTTTCTGGCTACAACTATCTGGCACTGTGCCCTTCTGTTCAATGCTTAAATTGCCCTCTATCTGGGTCGATATTTAGCTCAAAGACCTGTGAATGGCATTGGTCAAAAGTGGTCAATTCGTAGCCACCTTATTGAAACCCTGTAGGGTGTTCCAGGAGTCATTTTGTAAAAAACGTGGTGCCGGAGCTCATTAATGCAACTCATTTACATAGCTCATTTGTATATGCCACAATCTCCTGACATCACTGGAAGGTGCATGGGATAGAGAAGGTAGAGAAAGAAGTCCTTTTCTTCCTTTCTCACAATACAAGAACTCGTGGGCAATCAATGAAATTGCTGAGCAGTCCAGTTAGAATGGATAAAAGGAAGTACTTCTTCACCCAAAGGGTGATTAACACGTGGAATTCACTGCCACAGGAGGTGGCGGCAGCTGCAAGCATAGACAGCTTCAAGAGGTAATTGGATAAGCATGTGGAGCAGAGGTCCATCAGTAGCCACAGTGTATTGTTGGAACTCTCTGTCTGGGGCAAATGATGCTCCGTATTCTTGGTGCTTGGGGGGGGGCACAGTGGGAGGGCTTCTCATCTCCTGGCCCCACTGATGAACCTCCCTGATGGCACCTGGGTTTTTTTGACCACTGTGTGACACAGAGTGTTGGGCTGGATGGGCCATTGGCCTGATCCAACATGGCTTCTCTTTTGTTCTTATGTGACACAGAGTGTTGGGCTGGATGGGCCATTGGCCTGATCCAACATGGCTTCTCTTATGTACTAAATTAGATCAGTTCAACATCCACCTTAAAATGCTTCTTGAATTATAATTGTCATACTAAAACCTTACTCCATCATACTTTTTAAAATTACTATTCTCCTATGTGGCTGCAGTGGCATGATGAAGATTTCATCAGTCTGCCTTATATGTTTTGGTTATTTTCCCATTTCTTGTGGGGAAAAAAATATTTTAAAGATTGTCAAATCTTGGAGTTCACCCAAAATTCTCCCAGGGGGTTTGAACAATGGAACCCAGAAGCATGTATTTTGGGGTGGGGGTGGGGGGTAAGAAAGAAAGAGCACAGTAAAATGTAGAGATTCCGGAGCTCCACTCCTGTGAGCTTCTCCCCAAAATGAGACCTGGGGTAGACAAATGGAGGTAGTTTGCCATTGTCTACCTCTGTGTAGAGACCCTGGACTACCTTGCAGGGAGGGAGAGTTTCTCCCATTAGGGCTGCCAGACCCCACACTGATACTGGAGATTCCACACACACACCCCACCGGGTTTCAAGCTCTCCTCTCTACCACTGGCCAGTCGACCATGAGTGGAGCATTACCGCCCAACAGGCAAGCTGAAATAAACGTGATGTGCCTACAATCACCCGGTAGTGATATAGACATGTTGGTGGTGTCAGGGGGGCAATGCTCTTGTTTGGGGTCAAAACTCTATGGTTAGGAGCTAATCCTACCATAGAGTTTTTGCACACAAACGGAGCATTGCTCCTGACATCCCTACATGCCTACATCACTTCTGGGTGACGTAGGCACATCATATTTACTTCTGGCTTCTTCCCTCTCCACTCTTGGTAAATTCACCCCTATCCTCTGCCTGCTGGTCTGATGGACCTGGCAACCCTATCTCCCATCCAAGCACTAACCAGGTTGACCCGTCAAGATCTGATTGGTTGGAGGTACTCTAAGCCATCCGGGTCAGGGCAGAGGTGGTTTGCCGTCGTCTAGCTCTGTAGCTGTAGGAGCTCCTCTGCATATTAGGCCACACACCCCTGATGTAGTCAATCCTCCAAGAGCTTAGAGAGCTCTTCGTACAGGGCCTACTGGAAACTCCAGGAGGATTGGCTACATCAGGGGTGTGTGGCCTAATATGCAGAGAAGCCCCTCCTTGAAAAAGAGCCCAGTGACTCCTGTCCAAGTATTAACCAGGACTGACCGTGCTTAGCTGTCAAGATCTTAAGAGATTGGGCTTGACTTGAACAGTCCTATATTTTCTGTATTTCATTCTTGCTCCTATATGATTACACTGGATAGGGAAACCCTTGTGATTTGAGTTCAAATCAACAGTTTTGCAAAACTCATTTTAAATTGCAAAACAAAACAAGAGACCCAGTGAGATTTCCCCTACCCAATTTTGTTTCTTTGTGCTTCGCTTAATTTTCTTTTGAGGTGTGATGGGACATACGAATTCTGTACTTAAAAATGAATAATAGCCAATCATATACAAAACAACCAATCCATATACAAAAGAACCCTCTCAGGTAAGCTCCTCCATTAGCCCGTCACAGTCCAGGAAGCTCCCACAAGATAATGACTCAGCCCTACCCCGCCTGCCTGAGTAGATATAAATTACCTGCCTGCCAACTTCTTCTCAATTTGACCCAGAGAGAACTCCAGTTTTCTGGGCTTACACCTCTGAGGATGCCAGTCACAGTTGCTGATGAAACATCAGGTCTCACAATGCCAAGACCATGGCCACACAGCCCGGAAAATCTACAACAACCAAAAAAATGAATAACATTAAAACAAAGCCCTAGGGTCTGTTCTTTTAAGACCCTATTCACACAGCATGTTGAGTCCGTGTTAAACTGATCTGGTTCTGTTCTGAATACCTTTGTTCCGGATATTATCGATCAGACTGCCATACTGCAATTCGAATCACTCCACAGTGAAATCGTCTTCTGCCGTCCACACGGCAGCACCATGCAGTTAGTTTTTCTTCCACTATTATGCGCATGCACACATTATGCACATTATGCGCATGCACATAGGTTAAAACATTATGTGGTTATGTGGTTATGCGCATATCGCTAAGTAGTAAAAAAAAAAAAAAGATGACTGTAAACCAGATGTCTGAGGCCCCTTTTGCTCTGGGACGACAGCCTTCAGACATCCGGAAGTTGGTTAATATTGCAGCAGAACTATCCAGACCGAGAAAACTACGAGGTGAAACCAGAGAACTCAAAAAACATCTCAAAGGAGCAGGTAACAAAATAATCTGGTTCCGAGAAGGATTGGGGGGGGGGGGCTACTACAAGTTAATATTGGGAGGCAGATGTTGCTGTCTGATCAGGCACTTTAATCCGGAAGGAACAGCAGCGACATTCTGATTATACTGTGGTCTGAACAGGGCCTAAAATTGTTTTCCCGCATTCAGGTATTTTATGTATATGTTCACCACAGTAAGTATTTGCTGAGTAGTATCTGAATTTTAGAAACCCAGAAAAGAAAATCTATCAGTAAAAGCTGTGAATGGTAGTGGATCTCTCCGGGTTGGTAAATTCTTTTTGATTCTGAGAGCCAGTTTGGAGTAGCGACTAAGTGCGTGGACTCTTATCTGGGAGAACCGGGTTTGATTCCCCAGTCCTCCACTTGCAGCTCCTGGAATGGCCTTGGATCAGCCATAGCTCTTGCAGGAGTTGTCCTTGAAAGAGCAGTTGATGTAAGAGCCCTTTCAGCCCCACCTGTTTCACAGGTGTGTCTGTTGTGGGGGAAGAAGATAAAGGAGATTGTAAGCTGCTCTGAGACTCTGATTCAGAGAGAAAGGCGGGGTATAAATCTGCAGTCTTCTTCTTCTTCTTGAATTGGGGGGCGGAGTCTGGAGAGGGTGGGGTTTGGGGAGGGGAGAGGGGCCTCAGCTGGGCGTAAGGCCATAGAGTTCACCTTCCAAAGCGCCCATTTTGTCCAAGGGAGCTGATCTCTGTCAACTGGGGATCAGTTATAATCCCAGATCTCCAGCTACCCCATCGACGTGTAAGGTCAGAAAGGCAGCATAAAAAAAACGTTTTGTAAATAAAAATCCTTTAAAAAAACCCTGATGGGATGTCGGGGTGAAGTCCTCCAGTGTTCGGTTTTCCCTTCAAAGCTGTGCTCGTTCACGAAGATCCAGAGGTTTCCCCCGCACCACCCGCCTCCCCTCTCAGGACAAAGGAAACCTCATGCATCATTTCTCCTTCCCTAACCATCAAAAGACCAGAGCTTTTAAAAGTTTCAAAAGTCACTTCTCAAGCACCCAGGAGGAAAAAAAAAATGCTGACTTCGCTAAGGGCTCTGGGATGCAAGGCTGGGTACCCAGCAGCAGATGGCTTAAAATACCAGTCCATTAATCAAGCCGGTTTCCTGAGTGCAGTGATTTCAGGTGATCAAGTGCTCCGTCTGTGAGAAATGTGGCTACCTGTGCTTCCACCCCCCCCCCCCACCCCCGTCTCAAACTGCAGTCCTTTCCACATCCAGCTTGCAGATGCCGCCGTATTTCCATAATTTATGTACTTACTGAGCTGAAAATGCAACAGATGGTCCAGGTGCCGTTGAGCAAATTCTTTCCAGCAAATAGGTCGAATAAATTCCGTCTACCTTGGGATACTTGGAAAGTGGATACTCTGGGTGGAAAATGAGTCTGTTTCAGGTAGGGATAGGGTCGGTAGCTCAGGGTTGGGAAACACCGGGAGATTTTGGGGGCGGACCCTGAGGAGGGTGGAGTTTGGGGAGGGGCTTCAAGGCTGGAATGTCTGGAGGCCACTCCAGGTTGGGAAATACTTAGAGATTTTGGGGTGGAGTCTGAGGGGGCGGGGTTTGGGGAGGAATTTTAATGGTTGGAATGTCTAGAGGTTGGGAAATACCTGGAGATTTGGGGTGGAGCCTGAGGAGGGTGGGGTTTGGGGAGGGGAGGAGCTTCAATGGCTGGAATATCTGGAGGTCACCTCTGGGCTGGGAAATACCTGGAGATTTGGGGGCGGAGTCTGAGGAAGGTGGGGTTTGGAGAGGGGAGGAGCTTCAATGGCTGGAATATCTGGAGGTCACCTCTGGGCTGGGAAATACCTGGAGATTTGGGGGCGGAGTCTGAGGAAGGTGGGGTTTGGAGAGGGGAGGAGCTTCAATGGCTGGAATATCTGGAGGTCACCTCTGGGCTGGGAAATACCTGGAGATTTGGGGGCGGAGCCTGAGGAAGGTGGGTTTGGGATGGAAGGGGCTTAAATGGCTGGAATATCTGGAGGCCACCTCTGGGCTGGGAAATACCTGGAGATTTGGGGGCGGAGCCTGAGGAAGGTGGGTTTGGGAAGGAAGGGGCTTAAATGGCTGGAATATCTGGAGGTCACCTCTGGGCTGGGAAATACCTGGAGATTTGGGGGTGGAGCCTGAGAAGGTTGGGGTTTGAAAAGGGAAGGGACCTCTGTAGGGTATAATGCCATACAGCCCAACTTCCAAAGCAGCCATTTTCTCCAGGAAGTGATCTTAGTCATATGGAGACCACTTTTAATACTGAAAGATCTCCAGGCCCCGACTGAAGTCCGGCAACTCTAAGTAGAGAGGACACAACTGTTTTTTGAGATAGACTTGCATGGATTTGGAGGGAAAACAGGGGAAAAAATATTTTTATCACTGTTAGAGAAGTAATGACATCCCAGGGCCTCAGATTACATATAAATGAAAATTAATTTCTTTCATTTCTGGTTACACTTCCTATATAAATAGTTCAGAAAGGAATGAAAAGGATGTGGTAGGCAAAGATGGCTTTCGTTGAGTCCTGCAGAAGATGGAAAACCTGCTCTGACAAACGGGAGAACAAATTAAATTCCAGTCTGCATGCCGAAAGAGAATAAAAAAAAAAAAGACACCACTGAGAATTCAGAGGTTGGTCATTGGGTTCCTGAGATCTTAACGCTCCTCAACGGAGTGATGAGACCCAGGGTTTGAGAAGCAAAATGGCATCTCCCACAGTATCACTTTGCACAGACCAACAGACTGCCCCTCCTCCCTGCTAAAACCAAGATATTCTGAAAATAAATCTGGGGAGATAGCACAAACATGCTAGATTTTTGTATTTATATGTGTCTCCATGCATCTGTTTGTGTGTGTGCGCATGCGTGACCTGTTGACCTCTGGTGACTGACCCCTACTGGGGGCCTGGGGGATATTCAGAGAGGTGGCTGAATAAAGCCTGCCCTTGCCTCCCAGCTTCTCGTGTTCCAAGGAAGTCTCCCATCCAAGCACTTGCCAGAGTCGGCGCTGCTTAGACTTCTGAGATCTGACGAGATCCAGCTTGTCTGGGCTACCCAGGTCAGGGCTCCTGGTAGAGGCTTCGTTGGGGAAGCATAGATGTGAAATATTCCCAGGTTTAACATTTTTTTCTAAACCAGCCCCGTCCCTCCCCCATGGTGTCTGTGGGTGCCACAAAGGTGGCCAAGTACCCTTCCTGTTGTGTGGCTGGGGTCAGGGGAGGAGGTTTGCCCAGCAAGGGTTCAGTTTGGAGATATGAACGACTGTACAGATTTTTTAAACTGTTGCTCTGCTGACAGCTAGTCCACTACAAGGCTCTTCGCTGTGCGACTGAAGGGAAGCTGCGGCAGCCATTTTGTGGCAGGCTCTGCCTCCTGTGGCATCCATTTTGTGGCTTCACCCCCCACACTGTGGCAAAAGTCCAAAGATGCTCAAAAATGTCCCGGGGAAGGGCTGTCCTAGAACTACTCCATCCTTGTCTTTGAAGGTTGCCAAGTCCAATTTAAGAAATATATGGGGACTTTGGGGGTGGAGTCAGGAGACATTGTGGGCTCTTCGCTGTGAGACTGAAGGGAAGCTGTGGCAGCCATTTTGTGCCTCCTGTGGCAGCCATTTTGTGGCTTCACCCCCCACACTGTGGCAAAAGTCCAAAGATGCTCAAAAATGTCCCAGGGAAGGGCTATCCTAGACCTACTCCATCCTTGTCTTTGAAGGTTGCCAAGTCCAATTCAAGAAATATCTGGGGACTTTGGGGGTGGAGTCGGGAGACATTGTGGGTGGAGCCAGGTGCAAGGTTGCAACAAGCATAATTGAACACCGAAGGGAATTCTGGCCATCACATTGAAAGTGATGCCTTTTAAATGCCTCCCAGTTTGGTGTAGTGGTTAAGTGTGTGGACTCTTATCTGGAAGAACCGGGTTTGATTCCCCACTCCTCCACTTGCACCTGCTGGAATGGCCTTGGGTCAGCCATAGCTCTGGCAGAAGTTGTCCTTGAAAGGGCAGCTGCTGTGAGAGTCCTCTCCAGCCCCACCCACCTCACAGGGTGCTTGTTGTGGGGGAGGAAGGTAAAGGAGATTGTGAGCCGCTCTGAGACTCTTTGGAGTGGAGGGCGGGATATAAATCCAATATCTTCTTCTTCTTCTTCCCCTCCATTTGGAAATAATGAAGGATAGGGGCACTTTCTTTGGGGCCTCATAGAATTGGACCCCCTGGTCTAATCTTTTTGAAACTTGGAGGGTGTTTTGAGGAGAGGCATTGGGTGCTATGCAGCAAATTGGGTGCCTCTACCTTAAAAAACAGCCACCCCCCCCCCCAGAGCCCCAGATACCCACCGATCAATTTTCCATTACACCCTATGGGAATCGGTCTCCATAGGGACTAACGGAGTGCCCAGCAGACGGTTTCCTCCCCCTCCTGCTTTCTGATGACCCTGAAGCAGGGGGAGGGCCTCCAAACCGGGGGATCCCCTGCCACCCACCTGGGGATTGGCAACCCTATTGTCTCTGCTAGTACAATTCTTTTCAAACGCTGGGGGGCCGCCCCAGTTTCTTCAGCTCTTTTCCTTTGTATCCCAGAGGTTCTGTGCCATGTTCCCTAATAAAAAGCATAACATAAATAATTTTTGTTTAGGGGACTCAATTCACATAGCTGCAGGCAGTGGAATCCCCGAGGGACCGATAGGTTCTTCTTCTGCAACTTGTGTTCTTCTACAACAGGGGTGGCCAACGGTAGCTCTCCTGGGTTTTTTTTTTGCCTACAACTCCCATCAGCACCAGCCAGCATGGCCAATGGCTGGGGCTGATGGGAATTGTAGGCAAAAAAACATCTGGAGAGCTACTGTTGGCCACCCCTGTTCTACAACACTCTGAAAACTTAGATAATCTAGTTCCCAACAGGGCTTTTTTCTCTTTTTTGTAGCAGGGATTCTTGCATATTAGGCCACACACCCCTGTTGCAGCCAATCCTCCAAGAGCTTACAGATCTCTTTGTACAGGGCCTACTGCAAGCTCCAGGAGGATTGGCTGCATCAGGGGTGTGTGGCCTAATATGCAAAGGAGCTCATGCTAAAATTCCACCCCTATAGCCAATCCTCCAAGAGCTTTCAGGGCTCTTCTTACAGGGCCTTTTGTAAACTCTTGGAGGATTGGCTACATCAGGGGTGTGTGGCCTAATATACAAAGGAGTTCCTGCTACAAAAAAAAAAAACACAAAACCCTGGCGACCTCCAAGGAAGACCAGGGGTGTGACGCAGAGGCAGACAACGGCAAACCACCTCTGAAACGTCTCTTGCCTTAAAACCAAGACTGATTTCACACTAAGCTTGTTCCGAGCGGGGAGCCCTTTTGCTCCTGGGGCTTCTCTCTGTTTTCGCACAAGTTCTTCACAGTGGAAGACGGTAAGCAGTGGGGTGCCGCAGGGCTCAGTACTGGGTCCCACGCTCTTTAACTTGTTCATTAATGATCTGGAGTTGGGAGTGAGCAGTGAAGTGGCCAAGTTTGCAGATGACACTAAATTGTTCAGGGTGGTGAGAACCAGAGAGGATTGTGAGGAACTCCAAAGGGATCTGTTGAGGCTGGGTGAGTGGGCGTCAACGTGGCAGCTGAGGTTCAATGCGGCCAAGTGCAAAGTAACGCACATTGGGGCCAAGAATCCCAGCTACAAATACAAGTTGATGGGGTATGAACTGGCAGAGACTGACCAAGAGAGAGATCTTGGGGTCGTGGTAGATAACTCGCTGAAAATGTTAAGACAGTGTGCGATTGCAGTAAAAAAGGCCAACGCCATGCTGGGAATTATTAGGAAGGGAATTGAAAACAAATCAGTCAGTATCATAATGCCCCTGTATAAATCAATGGTGCAGTCTCATTTGGAGTACTGTGTGCAATTCTGGTCACTGCACCTCAAAAAGGATATTATAGCATTGGAAAAAGTCCAGAAAAGGGCAACTAGAATGATTAAAGGTTTGAAACACTTTCCCTATGAAGAAAAGGTTTAAACTCTTGGGGCTCTTTAGCTCGGAGAAACGTCGACTGCAGGGTGACATGATAGAGGTTTACAAGATTATGCATGGGATGGAGAAAGTAGAGAAAGAAGTCCTTTTCTCCCTTTCTCACAATACAAGAACTCGTGGGCATTCAATGAAATTGCTGAGCAGTTCGGGTTAGAATGGATAAAAGGAAGTACTTCTTCACCCAAAGGGTGATTAACATGTGGAATTCACTGCCACAGAAGGTGGTGGCGGCTACAAGCATAGCCAGCTTCAACAACAACAACAACAACAACAAATTTTATTTGTATCCCGCCCTCCCCGCCGGAGCAGGCTCAGGCGGCTAACACATGGTTCAGAGTTAATTTATACAAGTAAATAAAACTACATTAAACATTATCAGCATTTAGTTAAAATCTGGTTAAGCTTTAAAATTAAATTAGTTAATTTTTTAAAAGTGCTAGTGTTAAAAGTTCAAGAGGGGGTTGGATAAAAATATGGAGCAGAGTCCATCAGTTCCTGTTAGCCACTGTGTGTGTGTGTATACACACACACACACATATTGGCCACTGTGTGACACAGAGTGTTGGACTGGATGGGCCATTGGCCTGATCCAACATGGCATCTCTTATGTTCTTAAATTGCCCCGGAGCTGCGAGTTTGCATGCTGCTTTTCCGCAGCAAGTGAGATCCTCTGAAAAGTGGTTTCTGTTTGCTGCAGAAAAGCGGCAGGCCAACCCGCAGCTCCGGGGCGACTTGTGTGAAAATGGAGAGAAGCCCCAGGAGCAAAACGGCTCTCTACCCGGAACAAGCCCTAGTGCGAAATTGGTCCAAGTCTAGCTCATCGCCTTTCCTCAGGCTCCACTCCCCCCCAAAAAAATCTCCAGGTGTTTTCTAACCCTAAACTGGCAAGCCGAGTTGTAATTCTGGGAGATCTCCAGGTTCCCACCTGTATGATTGGGAGCAGTGCAGAGAAGAATCGAGGCTTGTGTAGTCCATATTCAAACAAAATCGCATTCTTAAAGGCAACATCTGGCTGTGGACCAGGTGATTATGTGTCACCGGAAGGAAGGCTCTTCTCGCGCTATGCAAAAATTTTGGCACGCCGTTTCTCCACCCTGCCGTACTCAGCTTGGTATGCTGCTTGGGCTTGTTGACAATGACTTCTTGCCTGATTAATTGGAATATACAGTCAATATTGAGGAGTGGCACCCCCCGTTACAGCCAAGGGAACTGAGCATCACCACCAAGAAGTTCTAAAGAACGGGGCCTCAGGCTGTGAGTTTGTTATCTCCGCATCACGGATGGAAACAGCCGAGATAGCTTCTAAGAGGAGCTGGTGTGACTCTCAACCTGGTGGAACGGGTGTGGCTCTCAGCCTGCCCAGTGAGGTCAAGAAGGCTGTTTTGAGGATGGCTACCAGGGCTTGTTTTGTAGCAGGAACTCCTTTACATAATAGGCCACACCCCTCTTGTGTTAGCTAGGGTTGCCATGTCCAATTAAGAAATATCTGGGGACTTTGGGGGTGGAGCCAGGAGACTTTGGGGGTGGAGCCAAGATCAAGGCTGTGACAAGCATAATTGAACTCCAAAGGGAGTTCCTGGCCATCACATTTAAGAGGACGGCACACCTTTTCAATGCCCTCGTTCCATAGGAAATAAATGAAGGATAGGGGCACCTTCTTTTGGGGCTCATAGAATTGGACCCCCTGGTCCAATCTTTTTGAAATTTGGGGGGCATTTTGGGGGGAGCACTGGATGCAATACTGAAAATTTGGTGGCCTCTACCTAAAAAACACCCCAGAGCCCCAGATACCCGCGGATCAATTCTCTATTATTTTCTATGGGAATAAATCTCCCTAGGGAATAAGAATTCCCAGCAGACATTTTCCTCCCCTCCCCCCGCTTTCTGATGACCCTGAAGTGGGGGGAGGGCCTCCAAGCCAGGGGATCCCCTGCCCCCACCTGGGGATTGGCAACCCTATGTGTAGCCAATCCTGCAAGAGTTTACAGGGCTCTCATTTCAGGGCCTACTGTAAGCTCCAGGAGGATTGGCTACATAGGAGGGGTGTGGCCTATTATGCAAAGGAGTTCCCTGCTACAACCCCCCCCAGCTATAAGATTTGTACTCTTGTGAGGTCTGTCCCGTCCCCGAATAGGGTTGCTAGATCTGTGTTAGAAAACACATGCAGACTTTTGGGGGTGGATCCGGTGAGAGGGGTGGGGTTTGGGGAAGGCAGAGGCTCAGCATGGTCCGGCGTCTTAGAGCCCCGCCCTTCCAAGCATCCATTTTCTCCAGGGGAGCTGATCTCTGCCAGCTGAAGATCGGTTGTGAAAGCGGGAGATCTCCAGGCCCCTCCTGGAGAACGGCAACCCGTGTATATGTATACGCAAAGCTTCAGATTCAGCAGGAGCTTTCTGAGGGCCTCCTCCTTTCCCTCCCCACCTACCTTGTCCGTTGAATAGCAGGTGCAGCTGCGTAACAGTCCCTCGATTAGGAGTGCAGGCAGCCAGCCGGCCACCGGGGGCTTTGCAATGCCCCCAGCAGCCCTCATTAACCCCTGGAGAAACCCGCGCCATCCTATTTCCACTTCTTATGTGATTTTGGGCAGTGGGTGGCTTGCTGGCCTTTTGACTGGGGGGGCGTGGTCCAGGAGAGCCCCAGGTGAACGAGGCCTGCTTGGGCTGGCTGGATCTTTAGCCAGCTCAAGCAGGCCTTCCTCACCTGGGGCTCTCCTTTCTTGTGTCAGGTTGCTTTTGGCTGGGGGAGAGGCCGCATAATGCTAATGAGTTACGCTAATGAGCTCTGCCACCTATTCTTCTTCAGAACGACCCCTGTGTATATGTGTGTGTGTGTGTATTCCATGCAATTGTATTTGCTTTTCTATGAAACTGTACATGCTTTTCCAAATAGATTTTTAGTATTACCAGGGGCAGGAACGCAGTTCCAGCTGGCTTGGCGCCAGGGGGTGTGGTCTAAAATACAAATGAATTCCTACTGTGCTTTTCCTACAAAAAAGCCCTGCACAAAACAATGGTGGTATCAGGGTGTGTGTGGGCCTACTAGGCAAATGAGTTCCTGCTGGGCTCTTCATATCTATAACGCTGGGGTTAGGTTTCAAAAGATTTGGAGGAGTGAATGCTCCCACTGGAGATACCCATCTTGGAATTTTCTGGTAAATTCTCGGTTTTCCGCCGCGACCGTGTATGATACAGAGATTTCCGAAAACCAGTGATTTTTAAGTAAGAATGGAAGCTTCATGAGATCCCCATGAGAACGGATTTGGTGGGGGAAAATTCTGGAAATGGCTGAGCTGAACTTTTATCCCAGTTGTTGGCTGGGAAATCTAAGGAGAAGCAAGAAAATATTGGGTGAAACTACATCCTTGGCTAGATGCTCAAGACTCTGAAGATTCTTTGGTGTGAATTTATATCTCCTTTCCTCCTGTATTCTTTATTATAATATGATTTTTATTGGAATGTCAGCTTAAATAGATACTTTAACAAGACTTACATAAACGTTGATGATTTAATGTAAAGAGATAATAACATCTGACAATATCTGTATTTTAAGAAAGTATACTGCGTGCAGATTAATTAGATTATAATAATATTTGTTATCTGTAACTATAATTTTCTATCTCCCCCTTACCTGTTTCCCTTAACTTTCTAGAAAACCAATAAAACTTTCAAATGAGTTCTTGCTGGGCTTTTCCTACAAAAAAGCCCTGCACGAAACAATGGTGGTGTCAGGGGGGTGTGGCCTAATATGCAATGAGTTCCTGTTGGGCTTTTCCTACATAATGTCCCATGTGAAATAATGGTGGTGTCAGGGGGGGGTGAGGCCTAATATGCAAATGCATCCTGCTGGTCTTTTTCTACAAAAAGCCCTGTGCGAAACAATGGTGGCAACAGGGCCGTGTGGGCCTTATTTGCAAGTGAGTTCCTGCTGGGCTTTTCCTAAAAATGCCCAGTGTGAAACAATGATGTCATAGGGTGTGACCTAATATACAAATGAGTTCCTGCTGAGCTATTTCTACAAAATGCCCCATGTAAAACAATGGTGGCATCAGGGGTGTGAACTAATATACAAATGAGTTCCTGCTGGCTATTTTTACCCAAAAGAGCCCTGAGTATTACTATGTCACTGCCGTGTTCCTGGCCACATTTGCCTTGCCGGCACTTCGATACCTGAGCATCCATCATGCGCAGAAGAAGCAGGGGGTGGGGAGTGGGGGGGGGGGTGCAGGGCCTTCAAGGTGTCAGGCTGCGCTTGTTATAATTATGGGCCGATAAGGCCCTTACCAAAGTGGGTTAAAGGGAGGCGTTGTAAACTCTGACAGCCTAGCTTCTGTTTCGGAAGGCGAGATTTATTCTCCGGACCACTTCTCTCTTCCTCCGGAGGGTTCATTCTGGGAGTCGGGATGACAGATTTATCCCTCCTCACAGGGACTTGATGGCTGTTTTCACACTAGGCAGGTGGAAGGAGGAAAGCAGTCTAAGACATGCTTCCAGCGGGGAGGTCACAGCTGAACTCCTGGCATGGAAAGAACATAAATTATACATATCTTTTTTTAAAAAAAGAACCAGCTTTTTCCACCCTCCTCCTTCTGTCTTCTCTTCATTCTTGCTTGGTTGCTGCAGGTCTCTTATGTTGGGCACGTCGCTGCTATAGACAGGGTTTTACCACACGCGTCCCCAGTAATATTCCGTCTGTGGAGTTCCATGAGCAAAAATTCTACTTTGTGAGTGACTGGCATTAAAGTAGGGCTCTCCCAAGTTCCCGCTGGGTAGCTGGGGATACCCCCAGTTTGGTGACCCCAAGTCGCTGTGCAGTCCAATGACGTCACCCGGAAGTGATGTATTGCACCAGGCACGTTTGCACGGGATGCTCTAGGAATTCACTGGAAACCCTATGGCAGGGGTGGCCAAACTTGCTTAACATATGAGCCCCAAAGAATGAACATCAGATGTTTGAGAGCTGCAAGACATAAACATCAGATGTTTGAGGGAGGGAGAGAAGGAAGGGAGGGAGGGAGGAAGGAAGGGAAGGAGGAAAGAAGGAAGGGAAGGAGGGAGGGAGGGAGGGAGGGGAGGGAGGAAGGAAGGAAGGAAGGAAGGAAGGAAGGAAGGAAGGAAGGAAGGAAGGAAGGAAGGAAGGAAGGAAGGAAGGAAGGGAAGGAAGGAAGGAAGGAAGGAAGGAAAATAAATGGAGAGGGAAGGGAGAGGAGGGGGGAAGGAAAAGGGGGAAAGAAAGCAACTTTAACTTTAAACACATTCTCCAACATGTTGGCTGGCTGTTCTTGGACAAGTGATTTAAAGAGACAAATGCTTTCTCCAAGCTGGCCAAGAGGGCAGTGGGGGCTTCCAGAGTCACACAATATGTATAAAAGAGCCATACATGGCTCCCAAGCCACAGTTTGGCCACCCCTGCTCTAATGGTTTCATGTGGGGACATTCTAGCAATTTGGGGGATAACATACCATAGAGGTTCCCCCCCCGACTGCTAGAGCGTTCCTGTGTGAAACCATCGAGTTTCAAGAATTCCCAGAGTGCCCCATGCAATGTGACTCGCACAATACGTCATTGCTGAGTGATGTCATTACGCCCCGTGCATTGTGGCAGATGCAAGGAAAAGTCTCCAGCTGGCAGCCATGGGGTAATTTGGCAACCCTACATTAAAGCTGTGAGCTCCTGCAGAATTAGTTTGCTCTGGGGCCACTTTTCCTGAGCTAAGGCAAACAATGCATGAGCTAGAGGCTAAAAAACTGTGAGCTACCTCACACTAACTCAGCTTAGAGGGAACACTGGTCCCCAGCCTTTTGCCATTTTGAGGCAGCGAGTGCCACTCCAAAACGGCAGCCACAGAAGGCGGAGCCAAACTCAAGATTCCCTCTTCATTTTGCAGAACTGCAGAAGGGGTTTGAAAAAAAAGAAATGAAGGGAAGCTCAAGGGGAGGGAAGGAGAAAAAGAAGGGGGGAGTGTAACCACACCCTTTGGATGCTTATCAGTCTTCCTGATCTTCTGGAAGAAGAAGAAGAGTTGCAGTTTTATATACCCTGCCCTTCTCTCTGAATCAGAGACTCAGAGAGCGGCTTACAATCTCCCATAACGTCTCCCCCCACAACAGGTGAGGGGAGGTGGGTGGGGCTGAGAGAGCTCTCACAAAAGTTGCCCCTTTCAAGGACAACTTCTGCAAGAGCTATGGCTGACCCAAGGCCATTCCAGCAGCTGCAAGAAAATTTTGGCCACGCCGTTTCTCCACCCTGCCGTACTCTAGCATCGGTCCCATCGTTGTGGACCCAGGGGGCCGGCGCAGCGGCACGCCGAAGCCAGCCTGTCACTAATAACACAGGTCGAGATGCAGGACAGGAACCCGGGTAAGTGACCGACAGGCTGCTTCAGCAGGCCGCTGCGCCGGCCCCCTGGGTCCCACAATGATGGGACCGATGCCACAGGGATGGGCTCAAAACACTCTATAACCCCTCAAAAGAACAGCAGTAGCTCGCTTCCCCCGAGCCCTGCCGCCATAAGCCTCAAGGGGGCTCATTTTGCGGCATCTCCCGGCAGGAAGGTGGCACCCGCACAGGGACACATATCAAATGAAAGAGGGGGCGCAGGGCTATCAGAAACAGCCGGCGGAGGGAGTCGGGAGCCCACCCCACTGGGAAGGAAGAAGGAGGGAGGGAGGGAGGAAGGAGGGGAGGGAGGAAGGAAGGAAGAAAGGAAGGAGGGAGGGAAGGGAGGAAGGAAGGAAGGAAGGAGGGAAGGAAGGAAGGAAGGAAGGAAGGGAGGAGGGAGGAAGGGAAGGAAGGAAGGAGGGAGGAAGGAAGGAAGGAGGGAGGAAGGAAGAAAGGAAGAAAGAAGGAGAAAGGAAGAAAGAAAGGAAGGAAGGAGGGAGGGAAGGAAGGAAGGAAGGAGGGAGGAAGGAGGGAGGGAGGAAGGAAGAAAGGAAGGAGGGAAGGAAGGAGGGAGGGAGGGAGGAAGGAAGGAAGGAAGAAAGGAAGGAGGGAGGGAAGGAGGGAAGGGAGGAAGGAAGGAGGGAAGGAGAAAGGAAGGAGGGAGGGAAGGAGGGAAGGAGGGAGGGAAGGAAGGCAGAGGAAGGAAGGAGGGAGGGAGGGAAGGAGGGGAGGAAGAAAGGAAGGAGAAAGGAAGGAAGGCCGGCCGCCCGCCCCCTCCCACCAGCTGCCCCCCCCGCTTTCAGCCCCCTCCCTCCCTGCCTGCCTGGGGGGGGCTTACCTTCTCCAGGGCGTGGGTGGCCTCCCCTCCGGGTGGGGCGGGCTGGCCAGGAGGCGCAGCAGCGGCTGGTGCTGGTGGTGGCGCTGCTGGCGGGGCTGGCGGCGGCTGACCCGGGGCCTCCCGTCACGCCGCCGCCGCAGGCGCTGCTGGTCCGCCTCCTCCGTCGCCTCCTCCTCTGAAGCTGCCGAGGCCCTACGCCAGCGAGAGGAGCTGGTGGGCCGCGCTCGTGGGCGGGGAAGGCGGCGAGTGAGGGAGGCCAGCATCCCTGTGGCGTGCGCACGGCGTTGTGGCGGGCCCCGTGCATGTGCAGAGCCCGCCACACCGTGCGCGCACGCGCAGGGATGCTGGCTCCCTCACTCATCGCCTTCCCCGCCCGCGCGCGCGGCCCGCCGGCTCCCCGCTGGCTCCCCGCCGGCTCCCCGCTGGCTCCCCGCCGGCTCCCCGCTGGCTAAACCGGGACTTCTAATGGTCCCGGTATAGCCAGCCCGGGAGGCGGGAATTGGGGGCCAGAACTGGGACTTTCCCGGGTGACTGGGACGGTCTGGCCACCCTACTTCGGGGTCATCAGAAAGCAGGGGGACAGAGGGAAATGTCTGCTGGGAACTCTATTATTCCCTAGAGAGACTTATTGTCAGGCATTGTAACTTGCCTTTATTTCTATGGTAGATTGATATGCTTGCTTGGCATGACTAACCCCATTTTGTAGGCTGTTATATTCTACGCCCTTCTACTAACCCTGGGAACAGAGACATGCATTTCAAACAAGAGCAATTGTTAATCGCAAAGGAGGAATTTCTCACTTGGTACAAAGAACATCTGGGGCCTTTGAAGCTAGCAGGCCCCAAAGTAACCAGCAGGGTTCCTTCCCTGAGAAAGAGATAAGGGAGTATGGGACGCGTCAACTGTCTCTGTGAGAATGGTTTTATTGTGATGCCTCCATGTACTGTACAAAAGCACAAGGCTTGGCCTTGGAAAGTATCAAACTCAATCTGCTTCTACACCAGACCGCTTGTTCTCAAATAAATGGATTAATTTTGAAACAAAATGATTTGTTCTTATTTGAAGTTCCAACGTCTGACACTTATTCCCATAGGAAATAATGGAGAATTGATCCGCGGGTATCTGGGGCTCTGGAGGGCTGTATTTTGAGGTAGAGGCACCGGATTTTCAGTATAGCATCCAGTGCCTCTTCTCAAAGTAGCCCCCCCTCCAAGTTTCAAAAAGATTGGATCAGGGGGTCCAATTCTATGAACCCCCAAAGAAGGTGACCCTATGCATTATTTCCTATGGAAGGAAGGCATTTAAAAAGGTGTGTGGTCCCTTGAAATGTGATGGTCAGGGGTCATTTCACCATATGTGGTGGACCGGTGAGGTGGTGAGAAACTACCGGAAGATGGTGCATGAACTGTTACAGAAAATTCTGAAGACACAGATTCAATTTAAACCAGAACTATTTTTATTGAATATATATTGCAGTAATTATACAAAAGAGATGAAACACTTAATAGCTCATATTAATACAGCAGCTGGAATTCTCCTAGCACAGAAATGGAAACTTCAGAAAATCCCCAAGAGATCAGACTTAATGGGAAAAATTTTGGAAATGGCGGAAACAGACTATCTAGGGGAGGGACGGTGGCTCACTGGTAGAGCATCTGCTTGGGAAGCAGAAGGTCCCAGGTTCAATCCCTGGCATCTCCAAAAAAGGGTCCAGGCAAGTAGATGTGAAAACCTCAGCTTGAGACCCTGGAGAGCCGCTGCCAGTCTGAGAAGACAATACTGACTTTGATGGACTGAAGGTCTGATTCAGTATAAGGCAGCTTCGTATGTTCATATGTTCATATCCTAGTTAGCTGGAAAATCTAAAGAAGAAGCAAGGAAACTTTGGGAGAAGCTATATGCGTGGTTAGATACTTAAGTCATACTGGTGTGAACTTTTATTCTTATCTCTTAAGGTATATAAAAATGTGGAAAAGTAATCCAATATGGATAGATAGATTGTTTAAAGGACAGCTTACAATATCTATAATATTTTATATAGCTGGTAAAGACGTGGTCTAAAATGAATAACAATATCTCAACGATATTTCATATGAAAGATTTATTAGCATGCAGACTGGATTACAATCACAATGTTAAGTGTAACTTTAACTTTCTTTCTCCCATTTCCCTTTTCCCTTCCTGTTTTGGAAAACTAATAAAACTTTTACCACCAGAAACGCGATGGCCAGAACTCCCTTTGGAGTTCAACGATGCTTGTCACACCCTTGCTTCTGGCTCCACCCCCAATGTCTCCTGGCTCCACCCCTAAAGTCCCTAGATATTTCTTGAATTGGTCTTGGCAATGCTGCGGCACGGCCGTTAATGGAGCTGCCGCGATGGGAGCACATTCAGCCAGTGCTGAGGGAGCTGCACTGGTTGCCTGTTGTGCTCCGAGTTCGCTTCAAGGTGTTGGTATTAACCTTTAAAGCCCTTTATGGTCAGGGACCTGTCTATCTACGGGACCGCCTTTCCCCATATATCCCCCAGAGAGCACTGCGATCAGGGACAAAAAATCTGTTGTCCGTCCCTGGCCCAAAAGAAGCCAGGTTGTGTGTGACGAGATCCAGGGCTTTTTCGGTGGCAGCACCAGAACTTTGGAACACCCTCCCAGAAGCCATAAGGGCCCTGCGGGATCTGTCTGCATTCCGCAGGGCCTGTAAGACCGAATTGTTTAAGCAGGCTTTTGCTGTTTGATTGAAAAAGGGCTGCCACCGGACATCTTATAGAATGCTGGCGATCACAGTCGAGAATCCAATACCGCCTATATTGTACTGAAACAGCGCCATAGAATGGTTTTAAAACTGATATAAGTAAATTATGGTTTGATATGTTTTATTGGACTGATTGTATTTTATGACGTTGTGAGCCGCCCTGAATCCGCTTGCGGAGAGGGCGGGATATAAATCGAAAGTAATAAATAATAAATAAATAAATAAATAACCTTAGGCTGGTGCCTCAGAAGAGCCACAGTTGGCACGACAAGGAGCCTCCTCATCTTTCAAATACTCGCTGAAGGAATTAGTATGGAATCCTTCATATCAGTTGGCATTGGCGATGAGTTTATTCTGAGCACAGTCTATTTTTAGGGAAATGAACCTTGGCGCGGTTTGAGTCGTGACCTAGGATTTTTAATTTTTATTTTTTTTTGCTTCAGTGTCTAGAGCTGGCACTTCGAACTCAAACCTCTTTCCGGCAGCCCTCTTCCTCCACCCAGTCCATAGATCGCCCGCCGAAATCCTGGTTGTTTATGCACTTCTGTTGGTGAAAAGCACAACTTGGTTTTACGGTGACCGCCAGCAAAGAGCTTTCAAGCCAAGAGAGAAGCAGAGGTGGCTGGCCATTGCCTTCCTCTGCAGAGCCTTCCTTGGTGGTCTCCCATCCATGTAACAACTTAATAGTGACCCTAGCAAGGGCTTTCAAGGCAAGTGAGAAGCAGAGGTGGATAGCCATTGCCTTCCTCTGCAGAGCCTTCCTTGGTGGTCTCCCATCCATGTAACAGCTTAATAGTGACCCTAGTGAGGGGCTTTCAAGGCAAGTGAGAAGCAGAGGTGGATGGCCATCGCCTTCCTCTGCAGAGCCTTCCTTGGTGGTCCTCTACCCCAGAGGTTCCCAACCTTTTTGGCACCAGGAACCAGTTTTATGGAAGACAATTTTTCCACGGACCAGGGGTTGAGGGGGAGATGGTTTCAGGATGATACAATTGTGCACTTTATTTCTATTAGTTTGGTGTGGTGGTTAAGTGTGCAGACTCTTATCTGGGAGAACCAGGTTTGATTCCCCACTCCTCCACTCACAACTGCTGGAATGGCCTCGGGTCAGCCATAACTTTCTTAGGAGTTGTCCTTGAAAGGGCAGCTTCCGGAAGAGCTCTCTCAGCCCCCCCCCCCCACACCTCACAGGGTGTCTGTTGTGGGGGAGGAAAGTAAAGAAGATTGTAGGCCTCTTTGAGACTCTGAGATTCTCATGAGGAGGGCGGGATATAAATCCAGTGTTTTTTTTTTTTATTATTATTATTATTATTATTATTATTATTATTATTATTATTATTATTATTATTATTATTATTATTATTATTGCATTGAAATATATAATGAAATAATTATACCACTCACGACCCGGTTGCTAATAGGCCATGGACTGGTACTGGTCCATGGACCGGGGGTTGGGGACCCCTGCTCTACCCAACTTAATGGTGACCCCAGCAGGGGGCTTTTGAGGCAAGCGACAACCAAGGTGGTTTGTCATTTTGTCTTCCTCTGCAGAGACTTCCTTGGTGGTCTTCCATGCAAGTACTGACTTAACGATGACTCCAACAAAGGGCCTTCAAGGAGAAGCAGAGGTGGTTCACCATTGCCTTCCTCTGCAGAGTCTTCCTTGGTGGTTTTCTATAAAAGTACCTCCAGTCAACCCCATGGGGTTTTCAAGGGAAGTGTTTAAGATGTGGTTTGTCATGGCCTTGCTGTGCAGAGCTTTCCTTGATGGTCTCCCGTTCATGTGCTGACTTAAAGGCAACCTCAGCGAGATTAGATTAGATTAGATTAGATAATTTTATTTATATCCCGCCCTCCCCGCCGGGGCAGGCTCAGGGCGGCTAACAGTAACAGTAACATTCCATTGTATAAAAACAAGGTTACATTCAACATTAAAATTCTAATAGATTTAAAATTAATTACAGTTATAAAAGTGCTAATGCTATTGCTATTTGTTCTTTATTATGATGGCGGTATCATTAGTACTTAATTTTCTACATCATCGAAAGCCAGTCGGAAGAGGAAAGTCTTGCAGGCCCTGCGGAATTGTTCAAGATCCCGCAGGGCCCGCATTTCCTCTGGAAGTTGGTTCCATAAGCTCGGGGCCACAGAGGAGAAGGCCCGATTGCGGGTGCATTGCAACTTTACCTCTCTTGGTCCGGGGATAGTCAGCAAGTTTTTTCCAGCTGACCTCAGTGCTCTCTGGGGTTCATATAGGGAGAGACGGTTTCCAAGGCAAATGAGAAGCAGGAGTTGTTTCCCAAGGACTGACTTAAAGGCAAGCACAGCAAGGGACTCTCAAAACAAGAAGCCATTGTCTTTCTCTGTGGATCCTTCCTTGGCGGTCTCCCATCCAAGCACTTCTCTTTTTTTTAACTGTTTAACTTTTATTGATCCATCACACAAGGGCTTATCTAAAGGTGATTCTTCTTCTTCATCTTCTTCTAGAATAGTAATGTTGGTCTTCAACAGAACAGCTAGCTTGGAGTCCTTCCTTCCCTTCCCTTCCCTTCCCTTCCCTTCCCTTCCCTTCCCTCTCTCCCTCCTTCCTTCCTTCCTTCCTTCCTTCCTTCCTTCCTTCCTTCCTTCCTTCCTTCCTTCCTTCCTTCCTTCCTTCCTTCCTTCCTTCCTTCCTTCCTTCCTTTCTTCCTCCCTCCCTCCCTCCCTCCCTCCCTCCCTTCCTTCTCTCAAACATCTGACATTTATTCTATGTGGCTCTTCTGTTAAGCAAGTTTGGCCAGCCCTGCTAGAGACCAACCAGATTTTCAAGATATGAGCATCCGAGGGAGCATTGACTCTCAAAAGCTTACACCCCGAAAACATTTTTGGTCTCTAGGTTGCTTTGGGACTCCAATCTTAGCTGTTCGTATTATAGTTTATTATTTTGGTTGTATGAGTTCTTGCACATGTTTGAATATAAGTGAGAATCAGGGCTTTTTTTGTAACAGGAACTCCTTTGCATATTAGGCCACACACCCCTGATGTAGCCAATCCTCTAAGGGCTTGCAGGGCTCTTCTTACAGGGCCTACACTAAGCTCTTGGAGGATTGGCTACATTAAGAGGGTGTAGCCTAATATGCAAAGAAGTTCCTTCTTCAAAAAAAGCCCTGGTGAGGATACAATAAGTTTGACTTACTAAGGGCCAGTTTGGTGTAGTGGTTAAGTGTGTGGATTCTTATCTGGAAGAACTGGCTTTGATTCCCTGCTCCTCCACTTGCACCTGCTGGAATGGCCTTGGGTTAGCCATAGCTCTTGCAGGAGTTGTCCTTGAAAGGGCAGCTGCTGTAGGAGCTCTCTCAGCCCCCACCCACCTCACAGGGTCTAAGTGCAAACAGCAGAACAAAGTTTGACCCCTGTGGAACCTTTTAAGGCCAACAATGTCTTATTCAGGGTGTTAGATTTCATGCAAATGACACACAAAAGCTCACACTTTGTGTGTGTGTGTGTATATATCTATATCTATCTATCTATCTATCTATCTATCTATCTATCTATCTATCTATCTATCTATCTATCTATCTATCTATCTATCTATCTATCTATCTATCTATATTCTTCTTCATCATCTTCTTCTAGAATAGTTATGTTGGTCTTCAACAGAACAGCTAGCTTGGAGTCCTTCCTTCCCTTCCCTTCCCTCTCTCCTTCCTTCCTTCCTTCCTTCCTTCCTTCCTTCCTTCCTTCCTTCCTTCCTTCCTTCCTTCCTTCCTTCCTTCCTTCCTTCCTTCCTTCCTTCCTTCCTTGTATTATATATATATATATATATATATATATATATATATATATATATATTAGGGTTGCCAATCCCCAGGTGGCGGCAGGGGATCCCCTGGTTTGGAGGCCCTCCCCCGCTTCAGGTCATCAGAAAGCGGGGGAGGGAGGGAAATGTCTGCTGGGAACTCTGTTATTCCTATGGAGATTTATTCCCATAGAAAATAATGGAGAATTGATCCACGGGTATCTGGGGCTCTGGGGGGCTGTTTTTTGAGGTAGAGGCACCAAATTTTCAGTACAGCATCTAGTGCCTCTCCCCAAAATATACCCCAAGTTTCAAAACAATTGGACCAGGGGGTCGAATTCTATGAGCCCCAAAAGAAGGTGCCCCTATCCTTCATTATTTCCTATGAAGGAAGGCATTGACACGGCCTTTAAATGTGATGGCCAGAACTCCCTTTGGAGTTCAGTTATGCTTGTCACAGCCTTGATATTGACTCCACCCCTAATGTCTCCTGGCTCCACCCCCAAAGTCTCCAGGCTCCACCCCCAAAGTCCCAGATATTTCTTGAATTGGACTCGGCAACCCTAATATATATATATTTGATCTTCAAGGTGGCACTGGACTCCAAATTCGTTCTGCTGCTTCAAACCAACACGGCTCTCGCCTTGATCTAAATGCAAGCAGTCTATTGTAGTCTTTTTCTGGCATTCCTGCTAGCAAAAGAGCTGTAATGCAAGAGGGGAATTCGTGCTGGATCTAACCATTATCTCCTGCGTATGGCATATAACAGTGGCCACTTGGGAAACACTCCTCCCAAAGGAAATCTGGGAAAGTCTGGAGGTGTACTTAATGTTCCATAAATTCTGTTTGTCAGAAATACTTTGTGTCCATTAAAAGAATGGTTATTGAAAATCATTTTGGGGAAGGCAGTTATTGACCTTTTGAAATAAACACATACAGGACTGGGTTGGGAAAATCCAATTGTGAGAGATACTTCTGGCCAGGGGCCATTTGTAGCAGGAGCTCCTTTGCCTATTAGGCCACACCCCCCATGATGTAGCCAATCCTCTGAGAGCTTCCAGTAGGCCCTGTACGAAGAGCCCTTGTAAGCTCTTGGAGGATTGGCTACAGGGGTGGAATTTTAGCGGGAGCTTCCTTTGGCTATTAGGCCACAACCCCCTGATGTAGCCAATCCTCTTGGAGCTTCCGGTAGGCCCAGTACGAAGAGCCATGCAAGCTCTCGAGGACCGGCTACCTCAGGGGTGTGGCCTAATAGGCAAAGGAGCTCCTGCTACATAATGAGCCCAGCTTCCGGCCCTGATTTTCTGTCAGCCTTTGGCCTACCTCACTAGGTTTTCCCCTCATCGCTTCAGAACAGTGTGTTCTCTTCGTTTCTAACATATGTACTTCTTCCTTTGGGAACACGCAAGCCAGGTCTTCTCTTTCCCCCTTCCTTTCTTCTGGACTTTCCCATCAAAAAATTATGACTGCCATCTTGTTTCGTTCATCGGCTTTCCTCTGCCTTACGATATGTAAACCTCTACCCTTTTGGGACTAGCATTTCCTCCAGTCTTTTGCTCCTTTTTTCTCTGAAGAAAGACACCTGTGCTTGTTACGTTCGTTGACTGTTACAAGTGACTTGGAACATGACAATGGTGGACGATGTTCAAGCCCTCCGTGAGGACGGTCTCTGAAATGGGCCCAGACCTCATTTTGGGCAGGAGCTTACAGGAGTGGAGCTCCGGAACGTCTAAATTTTATTGTGCTCTTTCTTTCTATCCCCTAAAAAAAAACCAACAAAAAACTTGCTCCTGGGCTCCATTGTTCAAACCCCCTGTGAGAATTTTGCTGAACTCTAAGATTGACAAACTTTCTAAAAAATTTCCCCATAAAAAATGAGAAAATAACCAAAACATATAAAGCAGACGGATGGAAATCTTCATCATGTCACTGTGGCCACCTCAGCCCCATCCACCTCACAAGATGTCTGTTGTGGGGAGGGGGAGAAGATATAGGAGATTGTGAGCCGCTTTGAGTCTCTGATTCAGAGAGAAGGGCGGGGTATAAATCTGCAGTCTTCTACTTCTTCTAGGGGAAGTAATCTAAAAAAGTACAATGGAAGTAAGGTTTTATTATGGCAATTATATTCCAAGAAGCCTTTTAAAGTAGATGCTGAGCTGATATAATTGAGTCTACCTTCCGGTAACGTCAGGGGTGTGTGGCATCTGCAAATGAGGTGTGCTAATGAGCTCCGCACCTCTTTTCTACTAAACGATCTCTGAACGGCCAATAAGCTAGCTAGCTTCGTTGAGGTGGTTCTGAGACATCCAATTACGGATTCCATTTTTGCCCTTTTGAAGCTTCCTGACTATAGAGACATTTGCACAAGCACTGTATTGGACTGGACTGAATTACATCGCAGAGAGAGACCGATTTCGCAATCACTCTACGCCGCTCTTTTGTTCCTCTTTTCAGTGCAGTGTCCTTCCGATTTCCCACTTTCTGCCCAGGGTTTCAGCCTGCAACGCTGTTTTTGTGCAGTAAGAGAAACTGCTAAAAACCAGCTTATTTTTGCCACGCAAAACGACGACGCAGGCTGAAGCCCCGGAGCAGATAGTGGGAAATCAGAAGGACGCTGCACTGAAAAGAGGAACGTCAGAGCAGTGTAGGGTGAGTGGAAATCGGTCAGAGATTCAACTTGATACAGATCTCGAGTCTGTCTCTAATATTGGGTATTTTACGTTCAGTTTGATCCAGAGTTTAAGAGTCTTCAAATCGCCTGCCGCCATTCCGCTTTAATTATTTTCCTTTTACATTTGTGAATTTGCTCTGCTCATTTTGCGTAGCCAATGTTCTATACTGCCTGATGAAAGCATTTCAATTGGGGGGGAGGGGCTCTGATCAGACGGCAGCCGGAATACCAGTGCTTAGTTAAATGTATCCGATTGCTTGGAAACACTGCAAAAACAATACACATTTAAATTACTAGATGAGGCAAGCAATGATATGTAAAAAATTCAAGTGCTGTCAGTTCTCATGCAAATTACTGCACTTGTGGCTTTTGGAGGGGTCTTTTAAAACGCATGAAAACTTCTACAATACAAGTTTGAAACGCCTGTAGAGAAATGACCGGATCAAAACTCGTTTCGAGAAAAACGTTGCAGCAGCAGCAGCGCCGGAACTCATCTCACCGAAACAAATGTAGATGTTTTGGGCAGCAATGATGCAAAACAGTGGTGAGAACGTTAGGTAATGTAAAAGGTGAGCTTCCAATGCGGTGATAGAGAGAGTCACAAACTGTCAGTGTAAAAACACCCATTACCTTGCATGTCTATCCTTAAATAAATTTGTTATACGTTGATACAATTGTTTGTAATAGTAATTCGTTCATGGTCTGGAAGGCTGGCAACCCCGTCGGTTAGTCTTTTTTCCCCCACCTCGGTGTCTTTGTTAGCTTCCCTGGCCTGCCTCTGGGTTGATTTCCCTGCACTTCAACACCAGATACAGTGTTGCTCACGAAGAAGGGCTTGGGACACTTTGAGTTCCCTGCTCCCGTAACGTTATCAAGGAAAGCTGCACTGTCATCTGTCCTAGGTTATGAGGCGTCTGTCTTTCTCCACACATCATCACTTCTTGTTTGAGGGAGACTCCTGCACTTAAGGGGACAGGGACACTTTCTAGAAATACGATATTGGAAACAGCTGAGATGGACTACTTATCTTCGTGACTTGCTGGTAAACCTATGGAAGAAGCAAGAAGATGCTGGGAGCCGCTATATGTTTGGTGAGATACTTATGTGGTTTTTGTATTAACTGATGTGAATTCACTATCTATCGGCGTATATATGTTAAGAATACAATCCCAAATAGGCAGTATGAGCAAGAACCTACAATACTTTTTGATATTAGGTTAAAACGAATTATAATACTTCATGTTTATTTAGATTTTACAGCGACATGGAGAACGTATCAGGTGACTGTGTAATGATGCGATTATGTATCAACTCTGTACTATTTCCTTCCCCTTTTTCTCTTCTTTGGAAATCTAATAAAAACTTTAAATAGAAATAGAATACTGTAAGAATGCGACGTGGGAAGTCAGAGAAGTCCTAACTTCACCGAACGCTATCCAGGATGGACGCATTTCCCCTGTAATCTCAGGAGGGAAAATGCACCACGGTTGATTTTTCAGAGACCAATTTCGCACTCACCTTACACCGCTCTCATGTTCGTCTTCTCAGTGTGGATTCCTTCTGATCTCCCACTATCTGCCCCAGGGCTGAAGCAAGGATTGGGCGGTTTTGTGCAGCAAACAGAAGCCGCTAAAAATCACCTTCTGGCCCTGTTCACACAGCGTGTCAAGTCCGTGTTAAACTGACCTGGTTCTGTTCCGAATATCTTTGTTCCGGATATTATCGATCAGACTGTCATACTGCAATTCGAATCACTCCGCGGTGAAACCGTCTTCTGCCGTTCACATGAGCACCATGCAGTTCTTTTTTCTCCGCTATTATGCGCATGCGCGCATTATGCGCACGTGAGCACTATGCACATATGCGCACATTCGCATAATAGTGGAGAAAAAAGAATTGGTTTCTGAAATATCAACCATGGTGTATTTTCCCATCTGAGATTACAGGGGAAACGTGTCCATCCTGGATAGCATTCAGTGGACTTCTCTGACTTCCCACGCCGCATTAACCAACTTCCAGATGTCTGAAAGCTGTCCCACAGCAAAAGGAGCCTCAGACACCCGGAAGTTGGTTAATATCGCAGCAGAACTATCCAGACGGAGAAAACTACGAGGTGAAACCGGAGAACTCAAAAAGCACCGAAAAGGAGCAGGTGACAAAATAATCCAGTTCCGAGAAGGATTGGGGGGGGAGGCTACCATGACTTAATACCAGGAGGCAGATGTTGCTGTCTGATCAGCCACTTTAAATCCGGAAGGAAAGAGCAGCGACATCTGATTATGCTGTGTGTCTGAACAGGGCCTCTGTTTGCTGCGCAAAAACACCGATCCTTGCTGCAGCCCCGGGGCAGATAGTGGGAAATCGGAAGGAAGACGCACTGAGATGAACATGAAAGCGGCGTAAGGTGAGTGCGAAGCTGGTCAGAGATGCTGCTGATATCTGCTGCCTGGCTCAAAAACCCTTGTTCCGGTTTTGTTTTTCCTTTTTCTTTCTCTCATTTTATTTCATTTTTTTTAAATTTATTCAGATAATTTATATTCCACCCTTTCCCAAACGGGCTCAGGGCAGACAACAACATTTTAAATACAAAGCAACAGTCAGAACCAATAAAAATGAACAATACAGTTTGGCGGCTCAGTCGGGCACATCGGAATATACACAGAGTTTCAGACATCAGATGGTATAACACCAGTATTTCAGCAGAGGTGGTGTCACAGCATAGGGCCCGCCGATAGAATCGGACGCCCACTGCCTCAAACCAAAAGCCTGGTGGAATAGCTCCATCTTGCAGGCCCTACGAAAAGGTAACAATTCAGTAAGGGCCCGACTTTCTAAGGGGAGCTGATTACACCAGGCTGGGGCCAAGGCCGAAAAGGTCCTGGTCCTGGTTGAGGCTAGTCGGATGTCCTCCGGGCCAGGGACAGTCAGCAGAGGATGGGTGTCAGATCGTAGTGTTCTCCGGGGCATATATGGGGAGAGGGATACTACCGTGAGAGGGATAGTACAGGGGTGGCCAAGGGTAGCTCTCCAGATTTTTTTTTTGCCTACAACTCCCATCAGCCCCAGCCAGCATGGCCAATGACTGGGGCTGATGGGAGTTGTAGGCAAAAAACATCTGGAGAGCTACCCTTGGCCACCCCTGGGATAGTAGAAAGTTTGAGTCACTAGCAGCTCTAGTGGCCAGCGCCAGCCCTTGGCCACTAGAGAGGCCAAGAGAGGAGAGCTACCCTTGGCCACCCCTGGGATAGTAGAAAGTTTGAGTCACTAGCAGCTCTAGTGGCCAGCGCCTGCCCTTGGCCACTAGAGAGGCCAAGAGAGGAGAGCTACCCTTGGCCACCCCTGGGATAGTAGAAAGTTTGAGTCACTAGCAGCTCTAGTGGCCAGCGCCAGCCCTTGGCCACTAGAGAGGCCAAGAGAGGAGAGCTACCCTTGGCCACCCCTGGGATAGTAGAAAGTTTGAGTCACTAGCAGCTGTAGTGGCCAGCACCAGTTAAGTTCTGGCACTCCCCTCCCACACGGATAACATCACTGAGTCACAGGGGGTGCCCAATTTGGCACCCCCGGAAGGCCAATGCCCTAGGCGATCACCTAGTTTGCCTCTTGCCAGTCCTGCTAGTGGCCCTTCTGTATGTGCCCAAGGTAATGCCAATCACCACCTTTGGGGTCAGGAAGGAATTCTTCTCCAGTCCAGTTTAGTCCAGGGATCCTAGAGGTTTTTTTGCCTCCCTCTGGGGAGGGTTACTGTGAATTTCTCGTGTTGAGCCAGGGGTTGGACTAGATGACCCTCGAGGGCCCTTCCAGCTCTGCAATTCTATGTTTTGCAAATTCAAGCTCAAAGCTTTTTGCTTTTGTGCCATTTTCTTGTGTCGTGCCCGGGGTTGGACTAGATGACCCTCGAGGGCCCTTCCAGCTCTGCAATTCTATGTTTTGCAAATTCAAGCTCAAAGCTTTTTGCTTTTGTGCCATTTTCTTGTGTCGCGCCGGGGGTTGGACTAGATGACCCTCGAGGGCCCTTCCAGCTCTACAATTCTATGTTTTGCAAATTCAAGCTCAAAGCTTTTTTGCTTAGAGAATGTGTGCATTTTGACGTTATCTGCATGTCACTGGGCATATAAGTGGCGCACATGCAAAAATGGCATTCCAATGACATAAAGAAGTATAAAACTAACACACTGGGAATATCATCATCGTCGTCATGGTCATCATTGTCATAATCAACAACAACAAGAACAGCAACAAAAATAACGTAACTCCCCATGATCACAAAATGCAGAAACAGAACAATGAAACTTTAGGCATATCCATATGTCTCTATGAATTATACCTATATACCCGAATCTCACATACTTTCTAAACCTTGAAATATTTATCATGCAATGTCATTTCCATGGTCTCTCTTCTATAAAACTGTGTGTTTGTTTGTGTGTGTGCATGGGTGTGGGAAAAGAAAGAAAGAAAGAAAGAAAGAAAGAAAGAAAGAAAGAAAGAAAGAAAGAAAGAAAGAAAGAAAGAAAGAAAGAAAGAAAGTAAGTTTCACCTGTGCTGAATAATGCACTTTCAATCCATTCAGTGCACTTTGCAGCTGGATTTTACTAAGTAAAACTCGAAAATATGCTTGCAAACAAATACTAAAAGTGCATTCAAAGTGCATTATTTAGTGTGCGTGAAAGCACCTTAAATAAGATTCAAGTACCTCATTCTTGGGGGAAAATAGCAAAGAATTCAGACTTTACCAGCTCAGACGCAAGTGAGACTGAGGTCTACAGTTGCCAGTTCTGAGTTGGGAAATTCCTGGAGATTTTTTTTGGGGGGTGGAGCTTGGGCAAGGGTGGGAGCGACAGGGCACAACTCCATACAGTTCACTCTCCTAAGCAGCCATTTTCTCCAGGGGAAGCGATCTTTGTTGTTTAGAGATGAGTTGCAACCAATGTTCCCTCTAAGCTACAGAGTCTTGTGAGCCAAAAATTCTACTTTGTGAGCTACTGGTATCACAGTTGTGAGCGACTGCATAAATTATTGTGCTCTGGGATCAATTTTCCTGAGCTAAGACAAAAATGTGCGAGCTGGAAACTAAAAATCTGTGAGCTAACTCACGCTAACTCAGCTTAGAGGGAACACTGGTTGTAACCCCAAGAGATCTCCAGGCCCTACCTCGAGTTTGGCAATTAGGGTTGCCAAGTCCTCTTCATCCCCTGGCAGGAGACATTTGCACGTACAATGTGTGCTCATGCACAAAATGACGTCACTCGGAAGTGACATCATCAAAATGGCGGCGCCCATGTGGGGCCACTCTAGGTGTTTCTGGGGAAACTCTATGGTTTCCCCGGACGCTCCAGCCATTTGGTACCTATTGTACCATAGAGTTCCACCTCCCAAATGGCTAGAGCATACGGGGAAACCATAGAGTTTTCCCGGAAACGCCTAGTGTGGCCCCCATTTCGATGACATCACTTCCAGGTGATGTCATCACGCCAGCAACGCAGAGGGAGGTTCCCCCCACCAGCTCAATATGGGCTGGCGAGTTGAGAACCTCCCGGGCGGGAGATTCCCCGCCTGGACCGGGGGTTTGGCAGCCCTATTGGCAACGTCTTCACAGTTCTGGACTGAGTACAGCAGAAGAGGAGAGCTAATGAAATGCCATCCATAGCCCAGAGGGGATAAAAAAAGCTGACGTCTTGACGTCTATTTGCAGCTAACTCCGAGAGGCCATTTGACTGAAATAAGATCAGGTTTCCTCTGGTGCTCTGCATAGCTGTCACCCAGTGATAAGATCGGCCCATGATTTATTCACCTACTAAAAGCACTGTCACCGGCTTGTTATAATAAAGTTGTCTTAAAATATTAAAAAAACCCTAAAACGTGGGAATGGCAGCCCCTACAAACACTTCGTACATTGGTTCTGCTGTGGAGCTCAAAGAGAGGGAAGGAAGAACGAAGGCCTACAGTGTGACATTCTTGAGCTTGCTGCGTTCCAAGTTGGACCGGTGGAGTGGGAAAGGTTGTAAAGGCAGCGTAGTCAACAGAAGTCTTGAGGGGAAGTCAGACAGGATGTGATGTCATAGATGCCCTCCTCCAAAGCAGCCATTTTTCTCCAAGGGAACTGACCTCTGTACTCAGCTTCATTGGATGTCCTCAAGTTCTAGTCTTTTGGGAGAGTGAGAAAATTTTCACTTCGTCACCTCTCTCCATCTCATGCATCCCTCACACATTCTTGTCTTAGCTCAGGAAGGATGGCCCCAGAGCAAACTGATCTATGCAGCAGCACTTGCTTACAACTTTAATGCCAGTTGCTCACAAAGTAGAACGTTTGCTCACAAGACTCCGCAGCCTAGAGCAGGGGGTGTCGAACATGCGGCCTGGGGGCTGAATTAGGCTCTCGAGCAACTGGCTGTCATCTGCGTCCTTCTCCCTCTCTCTTGCTTCCTTCTGCATCACAGCTTACTTTGCCAGGCTTGCTCAATCGCACAGGAGCTACAGAGCAAAGCCTCTATTTTCTCCTTTGGCTGAGGCTCCTCCCTTGCGGATGAAGGGGGGGAGGCAGAGATTCCTTGGCCAGGCTCTCTCAGCTGCACAGCAGATCTACTGAGCCAAGCCTCTCTTCCTTCTGTTGGCTGAGGCTCCTCCCCCTCCTGGTCCCCTGGGGAAGGAAGGAAAGAGTCAGAGCTTCCCTTGCCCAGTTCCCTGGGTCCCATGGGAGAGAGCACGTTTAAGACCAACAAGTGCTAACGCTGTAATCAAGTTTTAAGTTTTTGGGGTTTTTTTTAAAAGCTTTGTATCTGTGTCCTTTATAAAGTTTATATCTCTGCTACCTAATCTTAAATAGGTACACATGGGGCCTGGCCCAACATGGCCCGGACTAGACTGACAAGATCTCATTTATCTCAGATCCGGCCCTTCTAACAAATGAGTTCAATACCCCTGTTCTAAAGGAAATAAAACTAAGAAGCGGTGCAGGGCTTTTTTTATAGCAGGAACTCATTTGCATCTTAGGCCACGCCCCCCTGATGTAGCCAATCCTCCCGGAGCTTACAGTAGGTTCTGTACTAAGAGCCCTGTAAACTGGGGTGGAATTCTAGCAGAAATTCCTGTGCATATTAGGCCACAGACCCCTGATGTAGCCAATCCTTCTGGAGCTTACAGTAGGCCCTGTAAGAAGAGTCCTGTAAGCCAGGGTGGAATTCTAGCAGAAACTCCTTTGCATATTAGGCCACACACCCCTCCTGAAGCTTACAGTAGGCCCTGGACTAAGAGCCCTGTAAACTGGGGTGGAATTCTAGCAGAAGCTCCTTTGCATATTAGGCCACACACCCCTGATGTAGCCAATCCTCCTGGAGCTTACAGTAGGTCCTGTACTAAGAGCCCTGTAAACTGGGGTGGAATTCTAGCAGAAACTCCTTTGCATATTAGGCCACACACCCCTGATGTAGCCAATCCTTCTGGAGCTTACAGTAGGCCCTGTAAGAAGAGTCCTGTAAGCCAGGGTGGAATTCTAGCAGAAACTCCTTTGCATATTAGGCCACACACCCCTGATGTAGCCAATCCTCCTGAAGCTTACAGTAGGCCCTGGACTAAGAGCCCTGTAAGCTCTGGGAGGATTGGCTACAACAGGGGTGTGTGGCCTAATATGTGAAGGAGCTCCTGCTAAAATTCCACCCCTGCTCAAGCCCCTTCATCTTGGCGAAACATTTCCCTGCTGGGAGCTTATTTTAGAAACCGAATATAACTGCGACATGAAATGTAGCCAGATATCAAACGAGGGGTTCCCATATGGCGCAGCCGTATTATTGCTTGGCTCGGGGAAGCAAATGCAAATGCCGGTGATAAAAACGGTGGAGGCAAAACAGGAAACACGACGGAAATATTGACTTGAGAAACACACTTCCCTATTGGGCAGGAGTTTGGGGGGTGGTGGTGGGACGTGCCTTCTATAAGATGGGAATGTCATGGCTATTGTCCCGAATTCTGCAGTTTTTCTCCCCCTAAGGATGCGGGTTGGGTGTGTTAGGAAGGGAGGGGTTTATCCCGAGGGCTCGAAAAGGAAATGGGTAACCAACACACTGTTCGTTTTCTAGTTTTTCGAGTTTTTTTGGGTTTTTTGGTATTTAATTTTTAAATGGGTTTGTTTAGGCCTTTTCTCCTCCCTCATAAATAAAACATCAGGAAGGATTGCCAGAACATTTCATGCACACTGAATTTCAGTGTGTTGCAGACATATGTGTTTGTATTGGGAGGGTTCGGAGTCGAAACCCTTGAGCGGGTGAAGATTCTGACAGGTTCGCTCCTTTTAGGGTTGCCAGCCTCCAGGTGGTATATCACCCTTAAGAGAACCACAGAAAGAAGAAAGGACAAACCGAAAAAAACTGTGGAAGATAAGGAAAGGAAAGGAAAGGAAAGGAAAGGAAAGGAAAGGAAAGGAAAGGAAAGGAAAGGAAAGGAAAGGAAAGGAAAGGAAAGGAAAGGAAAGGAAAGGAAAGGAAAGGAAAGGAAAGGAAAGGAAAGGAAAGGAAAGGAAAGGAAAGGAAAGGTGCCCTGTGCAAGCACCAGTCGTTTCTGACTCTGGGATGACGTTGCTTTCACAACGTTTTCATGGCAGACTTTTTATGAGGTGGTTTGCCATTGCCTTCCCCAGTCATCTACACTCCCCCCCCCCCAGCAAGCTGGGGGCTCATTTTACTGACTTCGGAAGGATGGAAGGCTGAGTCAACCTCGAGCCGGCTACCTGAAAACCCAGCTTCTGCCGAACTCAGGTCGTAAGCAGAGTTTAGGACTGCAGTACTGCAGCTTTAATACTCTACGCTACTGTTAAGCCTAGTTCCAAAACTCTCTTGAAGGTGAAACAGCCTGAAGAATAAATTTTATATCTCAATATTACCTATATTTCGTTATTATCATGGTAAATTATAAACAGTCAAGCCTAAATTATAACAACCAAACAGAAAAGGGCAACTAGAATGATTAAAGGTTTGGAACACTTTCCCTATGAAGAAAGGTTGAAACGCTTGGGACTCTTTAGCTTGGAGAAATGTCGACTGCGGGGTGACATGATAGAGGTTTACAAGATAATGCATGGGATGGAGAAAGTAGAGAAAGAAGTACTTTTCTCCCTTTCTCACAATACAAGAACTCGTGGGCATTCGATGAAATTGCTGAGCAGACAGGTTAAAACGGATAAGAGGAAGTACTTCATCACTCAAAGGGTGATTAACATGTGGAATTCACTGCCACAGGAGGTGGTGGCGGCCACAAGTATAGCCACCTTCAAGAGGGGTTTAGATAAAAATATGGAGCACAGGTCCATCAGTGGCTATTAGCCACAGTGTGTATATATAATTTTTTTTTGCCACTGTGTGACACAGAGTGTTGGACTGGATGGGCCATTGGTGTGATCCAACATGGCTTCTCTTATGTTCTTATGTTCAAAGTGACAGTTAATTCAGTCCCATGTAAGCACGTCAGGTTCAGACTCCAGTAGCTTATTTCAGACTTCAATAACTCCACCCCCCGCAACTCTGCGGAGTGGGTTAAAGTGCTAGTTCTTGCGATGATTCCATTGAAGAAAAGCGCCTTATGATTTTATATAAGTTCTTTCCTATTTCCAAACAGCAGTTACAACAGCTTCAGAACACCGACAAGTTGGGATGCATAAAAGTGGGTGCAAACGCCAATAACGGTTACCGTTTCCGATTCACCCTTCCTCGAAGAGGCATTCCCACTCATCACTTCAGAAATGGATCATTCCTTCAGCACTAAACACGGAGAAAGTTCTCGATAATGATAATAATGAAAGATAGGTAATATTGAGGTATAACGTTTATTCTTCAGCCTGTTTTTCCGGTTTGTTCTAGACTCCAGGTGGTTGCTGGAGATCGCCTGGGAAGACAACATCATCCTAGGAGAGCCGTCAGCAATGGATGAGAGGATGCGTAGACCCATGTTGAAAAAACTGAGCTGAGGCTCCGTGTAACATCGGGAGCAGGAGGCTGACGAAGTGATCGAAACTGTGAAGAGTCCTTTCATAAGGGCTTCCTTCCTTACTCTCTCCACATCGTTAGGAGTCAGACACTAAGGAAAAAAGCGTTCACCCACAACTGAGTCTAAGCGAAGGAAGCTGATTTACAGGGCTGCTGAAAGACTGTGTGGGAAAATTCACATGTTGAAAGCTCAGTGTTCCTTAGTTTTGTTTCATTTAAGTTTCATTTGAGCTTGCACTACAACGTATTTATACTAATTTCTGCGTACATTTCATTACTTCCGGTGGTTTTTCTGTTATTCCCCTGGAGAAAATGGCCACTTTGGAAAGTGGGCTGTATGTCGTTACAACCAGCTGAGGCCCCCCCCTTCCCAAACCTCGCCATCCTCAGACTCCACCCCTAAAATCTCCAAACACTTTCCAACCCAGATCTGATAACCCTCCCTTTCATGCTAGTGATTACTTCTGTCAAAACTATTGACCCACTTCGTGAGTTTCCATGAGAAGTGAAAACCACGTTCTGGTTTTGGCTTTCTTTTCCCTTCACAATACAACATCCTTTTTCTCCCTGGGCTCCTGTTTCTTCTTCTTCTTCTTCTTCTTCTTCTTCTTCTTCTTCTTCTTCTTCTTCTTCTTCTTCTTCTTCTTCTTCTTCTTCTCTACCTCGTTTCTTAAACTTACAGATCTTCCAGCGGTAATTGCATCATCCTCTCAGCTTTATATGCCTCTACCATTTAATCTGACTGGATGGGGCACCCCTTGTGATTTTCCCTGTGACATCACAACACTAGATCTGATGTCACGATGACATCACAGACAAAGCAAATCCAGCCAATAAGGGTAAGGGGCTGCGTGAATAAAGGTTGAAGGCAGTAAGGGTAAAGACAGGGGGGGGGGGGTTGTAGCAGGAATCCTTTGCATATTAGGCCACACCTTCCTGATGTAGCCAGTCGTCTTACAGGACTCTTAGTACAGGGCTTACTGTAAACTCCAGAATTATCGGCTGCATCAGGGGTGTGTGGCCTAATATGCAAAGGAGTTCCTGCTACAAAAAAGTCCTGGCCATGATGTTTGGCTCAGGGTCCGATCCCCTGCAGCGCCGTTACTCGTGAGAAACATCGTCCCAAGCTTAGCCTCTCTTCTCCCTCATTAAAAATATCGCTCAGGAGAGAGGAGAACTATCTCATGCCTTTGGCCCCAGGTTGCAGAGCTGCCTGAGTGTAATTTACTTGGCAACGCAGTCAGGAAAAAAATATTAAAATCTCACCGCAGAAGATTAACAGACACCTGGACATAATAAAGGGATACGCCCAACTCCAGTGGTTTTCGCTGGCTGTGGAGTTAAATTTTGTTGCGAATCCAGATGCGATGCTTTGGGGAGTGCGAGGATTTCAGGCCGGGGAGTCCAATCCCCCCTTCCCTGTTCATTATGATGGCCCAAAGGACCCCTGAAATCCTGCTCTTGGGGTATACACAGAAGAGACAGTTTGATATAGTGGTGAAGAGTGGTGGACTCTAATCTGGAGAACTGGGTCTGATTCCCCATGCCTCCTCCAGATGAATCCAGCTGGGTGACTTTGGGTCAGTTCCAGTTCTCTCAGAGTTCTCTCAACCCCACCTCCCTCACAGGGTGTCTGTTGTGGGAAGAGGAAGGGAAGGCAATTGTAAGTGGATAGTGAAGAGTGGGATATAAAACCTCCTCCTTCCCATCCTTCCCCTCCCTCCCTCCCTCCCTCCCTCCCTTCCTTCCTTCCTTCCTTCCTTCCTTCCTTCCTTCCTTCCTTCCTTCCTTCCTTCCTTCCTTCCTTCCTTCCTTCCTTCCTTCCTTCCTTCCTTCCTTCCTTCCTTCCTTCCTTCCTTCCTTCTCTCAAGCATCTAACATTTATTCTATGTGGCTCCTATGTTAAGCCAGTTTGGTGTAGTGGTTAGGCGCATGGACTCTTATTTGGGAGAACCAGGTTTGATTCCCCACTCCTCCACTTGCAGCTGCTGGAATGGCCTTGGGTCAGCCATAGCTCTGGCAGAGGTTGTCCCTGAAAGGGCAGCTGCTGTGAATGCCTTCTCAGCCCCACCCACCTCACAGGGTGTCTGTTGTGGGGGGAGAAGATATAGGAGATTTTAAACCGCTCTGAGTCTCTGATTCAGAGAGAAGGATGGGGTATAAATCTACAGTCACCTTCTTCTTCTTCTTCTTCTTCTTCTTCTTCTTCTTCTTCTTCTTCTTCTTCTTCTTCTTCTTCTTCTCATAAGAACATAAGAACATAAGAGAAGCCATGTTGGATCAGGCCAACGGCCCATCAAGTCCAACACTCTGTGTCACACAGTGGCAAAAAATGTTATATACACACATACACTGTGGCTAATAGCCACTGATGGACCTGTGCTCCATACACTGTGGCTAATAGCCACTGATGGACCTGTGCTCCATATTTTTATCTAAACCCCTCTTGAAGGTGGCTATACTTGTGGCCGCCACCACCTCCTGTGGCAGTGAATTCCACATGTTAATCACCCTTTGGGTGAAGAAGTACTTCCTTTTATCCGTCTTAACCTGTCTGCTCAGCAATTTCATCGAATGCCCACGAGTTCTTGTATTGTGAGAAAGGGAGAAAAGTACTTCTTTCTCTACTTTCTCCATTCCATGCATTATCTTGTAAACCTCTATCATGTCACCCCGCAGTCGACGTTTCTCCAAGCTAAAGAGTCCCAAGCGTTTCAACCTTTCTTCATAGGGAAAGTGCTCCAGCCCTTTAATCATTCTAGTTGCCCTTCTCTGCACCTTCTCTAAAGCTATAATATCCTTTTTGAGGTGCGGCGACCAGAACTGCACACAGTACTCCAAATGAGACCGCACCATCGATTTATACAGGGGCATTATGATACTGGCTGATTTGTTTTCAATTCCCTTCCTAATAATTCCCAGCATGGCATTGGCCTTTTTTATTGCAAACGCACACTGTCTTGACACTTTCAGTGAGTTATCTATCATGACCCCAAGATCTCTCTCTTGATCAGTCTCTGCCAGTTCACACCCCATCAACTTGTATTTGTAGCTGGGATTCTTAGCCCCAATGTGCATTACTTTGCACTTGGCCACATTGAACCGCATCTGCCACGTTGACGCCCACTCACCCAGCCTCAACAGATCCCTTTGGAGTTCCTCACAATCCTCTCTGGTTCTCACCACCCTGAACAATTTAGTGTCATCCGCAAACTTGGCCACTTCACTGCTCACTCCGAACTCTAAATCATTTATGAACAAGTTAAAAAGCATGGGACCCAGTACCGAGCCCTGCGGCACCCCACTGCTTACCGTCCTCCACTGCGAAGACTGCCCATTTATACTCACTCTCTGCTTCCTATTACTCAGCCAGTTTTTGATCCACAAGAGGACCTGTCCTTTTACTCCATGATTCTCAAGCTTTCTAAGGAGCCTTTGATGAGGAACTTTATCAAAAGCTTTCTGGAAGTCAAGGTAAACAACATCTATCGGGTCTCCTTTGTCCACATGTTTGTTCACCCCCTCAAAGAAATGCAACAGGTTAGTGAGGCAAGATCTTCCCTTGCAGAACCCATGCTGAGTCTTCCTCAATAACCCGTGTTCATCAATGTGCCTACTCATTCTGTCCTTGATAATGGTTTCTACCAACTTTCCCGGTATTGAAGTCAGACTGACTGGCCTGTAGTTTCCCGGATCTCCTCTGGAACCTTTTTTAAAGATGGGGGTGACATTTGCTACCTTCCAGTCCTCAGGAATGGAGGCAGATTTCAATGAAAGATTACAGATTTTTGTTAGAAGATCCACAAGTTCAACTTTGAGTTCCTTCAGAACTCTCGGATGTATGCCATCCGGACCCGGTGACTTATTAGTTTTTAATTTGTCTATCAGTTGTAGGACCTCCTCATTTGTCACCTCAATCTGACTCAGGTCTTTCAACACCCCTTCCAAAATTAGTGGTTCTGGGGCGGGCAAAAAGTTCTCGTCTTCTACAGTGAAGACGGAGGCAAAAAATTCATTTAGCTTTTCAGCCATTTCCCTATCCTCCTTCAGTAATCCTTTTACCCCATGGTCATCCAAGGGCCCCACTGCCTCCCTGGCTGGTTTCCTACTTCTAATATATTTGAAGAAAGTTTTATTGTTGGTCTTTATGTTTTTTGCAATATGCTCCTCATAGTCCCTTTTTGCCTGCCTGATCACAGTCTTGCATTTGATTTGCCACAGCCTGTGTTCCCTTTTACTAATCTCACTTGGACTGGTTTTCCACCGCTTAAAGGAGTCCTTCTTACCTTTTACAGCTTCCATTACTTTGTTTGTTAACCACGCAGGCCTTTTCTTATGCCTGTTTGTGCCTTTCCTAACTTGTGGTATGTATTTTATCTGAGCTTCTAGGATTATAGTTTTAAATAGCGTCCAAGCTTTCTCAAGGGTTTTGACCGTATGTACCTTTCCTTTCAGTTTCTTCCTCACATGCCTCCTCATCTCAGTGTATTTACCCCTTTTAAAGTTAAACGTGGTTGTGGTGGTCTTTTTGGACAACTCCCTATTTATACAAACGGTGAAATCAATAACATTATGGTCACTGCTCCCAAGCGGCGCAATCACTTTTACATCTCTCACCAAGTCTTGGGCATTACTTATGACCAAATCCAGGATCGCCCCACCCCTGGTAGGTTCTGAGACCATCTGCTCCATAGCACAGTCATTGAGAGCATCAAGAAACTCAATCTCTTTCTCTCGACCAGAACACATATTGACCCAATCAATCTGCGGGTAGTTAAAATCACCTATTACAACACAGTTTTTACGTTTAGCCGCTATCTTTAAGCCTTCCATCATATTATAATCGTCCTCTCTCTTTTGATTTGGTGGGCGATAACAAACTCCCATAGTTAAATTTCCTTTTGGGCCCTCTATTTCAACCCAAAGCATTTCTAAAAGTGAATCTAATTCTCTGATCTCAGCCTTACTGGACCGTATATCCTCTCTGACATACAGAGCCACCCCACCTCCAACCCTTCCCTCCCTATCCTTCCGATATAGCTTATATCCAGGAATCACCGTGTCCCACTGATTCTCCTCATTCCACCAAGTTTCTGAAATTCCCACAATGTCTATGTTTTCTCCCAGCACTAAACATTCCAATTCACCAATTTTACTTTGAACACTTCTAGCATTTGCATACAAACATCTATAATTTCCCAGGCGAGCTAGGCCCGCCACCTTCCTCCTGCCGCCTCGAGACACTGGCAGACAGTCCATATTGTTTGTCACCTTCACAGTGGACAACTCCGGTCCGTTACCCGGTAGAAAAATAGCAGCTAACCCTTCATCTCTTTGAGACGAGTCCTCCCGAACCAGAGACATTTCATCTCCTGTCGGCTTTCCCCCAAGATTTAGTTTAAAAACTGCTCTGCCACCTTTTTGATTTTAAGCGCCAGCAGCCTGGTTCCATCCGGGGACAAGTGGAGACCGTCTCTTTTGTACAGCTCCCGCTTGTTCCAGAAAGCATCCCAGTGCCTAACAAACTTAAACCCTTCCTCCTTACACCATCGTCTCATCCACACATTGAGACTTCTAATTTGTGCCTGTCTCTCCTGCCCTGCACGTGGAACAGGTAGCACTTCCGAGAAGGCTACCTTGGAGGTCCTGGCCTTAAGTCTCCCGCCTAGCAGCCTAAATTTTTCCTCCAGGACCTCACGACTGCATTTCCCCACATCGTTGGTGCCAACATGCACCACGACCACAGGCTCCTCCCCAGCACTGTCTATCAGTCTATCTACTACACGCGTAATGTCCGCTACCTTCGCACCAGGCAGGCAAGTCACCATACGGTCAGTACGCGGTTTCGCCACCCGGCTGTCTACTTGCCTAATGATCGAATCACCAACTACCAATACCCCCCCTCTCCCCCTGCTCAGGGATGGTTCCTTGGCGCGAAAGGATTCCCGCTCACCGACCGAAGAAGAGGTCCCTTCTGAGGGCGCATTCCCCTTATCCTCAGCACGGTGCCCTGTTCCCTCTCGACCCTCACGCTCTCTGGCAGCAACGGGGCTGCTACGTTCAGAGCGGGGCTCATCTAATACGCCCCCGAGAGTCTTCCCCAAGTGCCTAACTGACCGTCTCTGCTTCTCCAGGGCAGTCACCTCGGCCTCAAGGGTACGAACTCGTTCCCTGAGGACCAGGAGCTCCTTGCATCGAGCACACACCCAAGACTTCTGTCCTTTGGGCAGATAGTCATACATGTGACACTCAGTGCAAAACACTGGAAAACCCCCAAACCCCTGCTCTCTCTCTGTCTCTCCCACACACACACACTTTCTTCCCTTGAGATTTTAGACAAAGTCTTTAAAACTGAATTCTTCTCCCATCAGTTGGCGAGGGGCAAAAGACACAATTTCGCACTAGACCTTTAATCCTGGTTTAGCCCTAGCCCCAGGCTGACATTCTACACTAAAACCATAGAATCATAGAGTCATAGAGTTGGTTTCTCTGATTCTCTGATTTTAGCGTAGAATGTCACTTTGCAGACAGGTCTAAACCAGGATGAAAGATCTAGCGCAGATTTGTTCCTAAGGACTTCAGGACCCCATTCACTGCCTGTGAGAATCCTTTGCTGGTTTATCACTGCCCCTTGAAGTGGGCATTCTCTGCCCAAGCTCAGACTTTGCCACTTACACCCTGCTGGGGGGAAAAAAAAATAGAGGGCTTTACCCTTAATGTCATTGCACTCTCTGGCAATGATTGATTGAGCTACTGCAGGGTTTTGAAACCTAATTACTGCTTCTGTTGTCTCTGAACTCATTAATCTTCTGGCCTGTAAATAAGTAAAATTGACAAAATAACTGGATTTCTTTAATGATGGGCTCTAGTTATCCTTGTACCTGCTGCTTTGGGTTAACCTTTTTATTGCTAGGAATTCCTCCCCCTTCCCCTTCCCGTAAATGGTTTCCTTGGCTCTGTTTGAAGAAGAGCCACTCATTTGTACACAGGGGGAAGTCCCCTGCTGTTTTTGTCCAAGTGGCACCCTCTGGTAGAGAGAATTCACGGGAACACAACACTGGTATAGGGATGATGAGTTTATTTGCCAAAGGAAGCACAACACGTAGGGTTGTCTATTCAAGAAATATCTGGGGACTTTGGGGGTGGAGCCAGGAGACTTGGGGGCAGAACCAGGTGTCAAGCATAGATTTCAAAATAACAAGTCCTTGGATTTTGAAACAAAGTTTGGTTTATTGATAATCCATGTGACTCAGCCGAGCTAGGTATTGGAACTGATACCTTGTAACATTAGAATACAGGCTTTAAGATGGCACACCAAAGGTTCTCTAAACAATTCTACATTCTCTAAACGATTCTACATTCACATGTAAAACTTCACACTGTAACTTCCTTATCTCTATTGCGGTTGACGCATCCTGGGTCCAGGCCTGGCTAGCCTGGGAACTAGTCCCAGGAGGTTTTATCTTCAAAGAGAACATTCCTGCATTTGTTAGTAAAAGCGAAAGAAGCAAGGAGGGGGTTTGCTACTTTGATGTGCATAAGTTTAATTCGTGGTTAGGAACATTTCTGTGATCTGGCAACTACAATCAGAGATGAATAAACAATGCTTGACACCAGGAGACATTGGGGGTGGAGCCAGGAGGTTGTAACAAGCATAATCGAACTCCAAGGGAGTTCTGGCCAGCACATTTAAAGGGACCACACACCTTTTTAAATGCCTTCCTTCCATGGGAAATAATGAAGGATAGGGGCACCTTCTTTTGGGGCTCATGGAACTGAGCCCCCTGGTCCAATCTTTTTGAAACTTGGGAGGTATTTTGGAGAGAGGCACTGGATGCTATACGGAAAATTTGGTGCCTCTCCCTCAAAAAACAGCCCCCCCCCCAAAGCCCCATATACCCACAGATCAATTATCCATTATTTTCTAACGGAATGTCTCCGTAGGGAAGAATGGAGTGCCCAGCAGACATTTCCCTCCCCCCTGCTTTCTGATGACCCTGAAGCAGGAGGAGGGCCTCCAAACCGGGGGATCCCCTGCCCCCACCTGAGGATTGGCAACCCTCCCCAGGCCCCACCTGCCCACTGACATTCAGCTGGCTGAGGGGGGGTTGTCCATCACACACAAAAAGGGTAGAACACCCGACATTTTAGCAACATGGTTACGTGGCTTTAATGTGACCCCAAAGTGATGCAGGCATGTCACGAACATCAGGGCAATGCTCTGGTTTGGGGGTAAAAATTGTACAGTACAACCTAATTCTACCAAAGCGTTTTTGCCCCAAAATTCTACGGTACAAGCTAATTCTACCATAGAGTTTTTGCCCCAAAATTCCATGGAACAAGCTAATTCTACTATAGAGTTTTTGCCCCAAACCAAGCTTCTATGGTACAAGCTAATTCTACCATAGAGTTTTTGCCCAAAAATCAGAGTGTTCCCTGAGATCTCCGACGTGCCTATGTGGTCAAGTTGAAGTCACATAGGCACATTGATAACATTTATTTTAATTAATTTTTTTAGCTTTATATCCCACCCTTTCCCTCAAGGGTGGTCCTCCCTGCTGGGTGTTTCTCCCTTTTTTGCCAGATGTCTCTAGCCTTTTATGAGGCTGCCAGCACCTTTGGAGTTCTGACACAAGGTGGTGATTGCAACCACAAAATGACTGCAGCAGTGCGGTGGAGGCAACCACAAAATGGCTGCCAGAGGAGGCGGGGCAAACCATGAAGTATCAGGGAGTGAAGTTATGCATAATCAGGGCTTATTTTGTAGCAGGAATTCTTTTGCATATTAGGCTACACCCCTCTTACATAGACTGTCCTCCAAGAGCTTACAGGTCTCTTCTTACAACAAGCGGGTGTGGCCTAATATGCAAAGGAGTTCCTGCTATGGAAAAAGCCCTGTGCATAACGAGGACTAGAGTTTCCATCCCAGTCCTGGCAAAATGTATCAGGTTTCTGGGGGGGTGAGGTCATTTAAATGCACATCATTTTGACGTCACTTCTGGTGCAAAACCGGAAGTGATTACATTAGGTTGGGGTGAAGCGCTAGGATGCCACTTAAACTCTATGGTGAAACCATAGTGATTTGGGGTCTCCTGATGGAAACCCACAACAACTTACGATGAAATTCTCACCTCCTCCCTTTTATCTCCACAACAACAAACCTGTTTGGTAGGTTGAGAGGAAAGCGCATGATTAGCCAAGCCTAGAAGCTCATAGAGCAATGTTTCCCGGCCTCTGGGTTGGGACCCAAAAGTGGATCATGAAGTCTCTGCAATTTGGTCTCAGGCCAGCCATACCAATGGCTACCCCGGCCCTTTCCATTGCTGTATTTTCTGTCTTGGGAGCCAAGATCTGACCCTGGAAACAGTGTCTTCCATTTTCCTTCACTTTTAAAAAACAAACAAAAAAAGCCCTGTGCAAATCCTTAGGACTGCCAAGAGGAATAAAATAAGGAGATAAACCCTGTAGGATCTGTGGAGCTGGGAAAATTTATGTGATCTGTGATAGGATGATTGGGTTGGATTTGAGAGAGGGGAGGTTCCCAGAGGGAATCTTCTCCAGATGTTCATGGTGATTCTTGACAACCTTGATACTCCTGTTTCTGAGAGACTAAGAATATTGTGGCCTGAATTGCTGGATAGGGAGTTCAATCCCTAAAAGCAGAAGGGATGGAGATTTTCCTGGATTCCCCTCTGACTCCTCTTTTACGTCATTTCTGGGGCTTCCTCAGCCCTTAGGAGCAGCATTTCAGGAGGCATCTTGGGCTGGAGTCAGGAGGCAAGAAAATGTCATGTTGCTAACAGAAATACTTCCACCTTTAGCAGTGGGTTAGATGGAGATGCGCTGCATACATTTGAGTGGATACGACCCTCTTTCAAGGACTCTTTTTCCAATTTAAGTGGTTTTTTCCTCCAATGGAGGAGGAGGAAGAGTGGTTGGCCACTGAGTGAGACAGGATGCTGGACTATTGATCTGATCCAGCAGGGCTCTTATGTTCTTATCAAGGCCTTTGCTTCTCTGACCTGTTGTTGGCCTCCCTGTGGAACTGGATGGCAACTGTGTGAGACAAGATGCTGGACTAGATGGACCACTGGTCTGATCCAGCAGGGCTCTTCTGATGTCCTTATGAAGGCCTTGGCCTCTCTGCCCTGTTGTTGGCCCTCCAGAGGAACTGGTTGGCCACTGCATGAGACAGGAGGCTGAACTATATGGACCACTGGTCTGATCCAGCAGGGCTTTTATGTTTTTATGAAGTCCTTGGCCTCTGTGTCATATTGTTGGTCCTCCAGAAGAATTTGTTGGCCACTGCATGAGACAAGAGGCTGAACTGGATGGACCACTGGTCTGATCCACCAGGACTCTTCTGATATTCTTATGAAGGCCTTGGCCTCTATGCCCTCTTGATGGCCCTCCAGAGGAACTAGTTGGCCACTGTGTGAGACAGGATGCTGGACTAGATGGACTATCATGAGATCCAGCAGGGCTCTTCTAATGTTCTTACATTAGATTAGAGCAGGTGTTCCCATGTTGCCTGCCTATATCTTTCTTGGTTCCTGTCATTTTTTCCCCAGAATGTGGGTGGGCCCAGGTGGTGCTTTTGCCCAGTAAATCTTCTGATTGGTCATTGGGGTTTTAATTGGCGGGGCCGATTTGTTTTGTTTTTTAAAGTATTACTTGGCAGCAGCTGCCCCCACAACACAAGCGTTTTTTCTGTGTGACTGAGAAAGCGGGCAGTGAGTCAGTATGCAGAGTCATGGATTTTTTTTTTTTTTAGCAGATTAAAGGAATCACAAGTTGGGGCGTGGTGCTTGTTGGTTTGTGTTGACTGGGCTGCAACAACAAGAAGGCAATTCCGACATTTCCACGATTTTGCATATTAATTCGCTGCTCACTTTCTCTATATTTAGGACGGCTTGCCATTCCATCCTATTCTCTGACGAAGTGTGCTTCTAGCACACGAAAGCTGACGTTCTGAATAAAACTTCGTTGGTCTTAAAGGTGCCACTTGACTCCTGCTTTGTTCTACTGCTTCAGACCGACACGGCTGCCCACCTGGATCTAGTATTTCTACAGTGTGTCTGTCCTTGATCTAATAAACATTATAGATTTTAGCTGTTTTGGTCACGGTTACCTTTAGGTTTGCACTGACCGTTCCCTGTGTGACCTCCCCCATCGTATAGTCTTCCCACCTGTGGACTGACAACCCTATTCACAGCACCATTGGGTTTTACGTCTTCTTCAATTCTTGGCCCATCTTCTCTCCCTTCGTTGTTTGAGAAGCAGCCTTTCTAACACACAAGCTTCCCACATCACCTGCTTTTTAATATTCTTAATATTTTAAGAGCCCCGTGGCACAGAGCGTTAAAACTGCAGGACTGCAGTCCTATGCTCACGACCTGAGTTTGATCCCCGGCGGAAGCTGGGTTTTCAGGTAGCCGGCTCGAGGTTGATTCAGCCTTCCATCCTTCCGAGGTCGGTCAAAGGAGTCCCCAGCTTGCTGTGGGGGGGGGGGAAGCGTAGAGGACTGGGGAAGGCAACGGCAAACCACCCTGTAAAAAGTCTGCCGTGAAAACGTGAAAGCAACGTCACCCCAGAGTCGGAAACGACTGGTGCTTGCACAGGGGACCTTTCCTTTCCAAACATATAAGGTGATTTCTAGATGGTACCTAACCCCTGCTCAACTTTTGCACTCAATCCCTGACCTGCCCCCACATGCTTAAGAACGTAAGAAGACAAGAGAAGCCATGTTGGATCAGGCCAATGGTTGGAAAGGTTGGGGTTGTAGGGCAACCTTTTTGCATGCTTGGTCGTGGTCTTGCCCTGTGACTGCCATTTTCTTTTTTGAAACAGGTGATTAAGGAATTTTTCAAGATCACAGGGGTCGAGATTCCATTTTCTCCACGTTTGATTCTTCTAAATCTACGGGAATCCGTTTCTGCCTCAAAACAAGACGGGGAGCTCATAACGCATTTACGTACAGCAGCTAAAGCGGTCATCGCTTGTCAATAGAAAGATGGGCAGCCTCCCAATAGTCAGGCTTGGTATCTCAAAGTTTGGGATTATTTTACTATTGATAAGATCGCTGATGAGGTCCAGTCACTTGCTATAACACCTCAATATGAGTCTGTAATGGAAAAGCCCTATATGGCCCGGGTCCTGCATACCTTAAGGACCGCCTTTCCCTGTATATACCCCAGCGAGCACTTTGGTCCGGGTCTCAAAACCTGTTGACAGTCCCCAGCGTCAGGGAAGTTAGGCTTCAGTCAATTAGAGGCAGGGCCTTTTCTGCGGCTGCCCCTAGCTGGTGGAATGAGTTGCCGGAGGATGTTAGGGCCCAGCGAGAGCTCCCCCAGTTCCGCAGAGCCTGTAAAACGGCACTCTTCTACTTTGGTTTCCCATAATGGCAACTTACAGCAACGGACTAGGCCTATAAACCAGAACTTAACATCATTCTGGACTTCCTACCACACTATGGGGATTTGGGGTCCCTTGGAACATCTAATACTGACTATCCAATTATACTGCTGCCATCAAAATGTAATTGCACCATGAATAATTGTACTAGGATCTATTGTTATATTGTTTTTAACGGATATTTTAAAATTGTTTTTATGTCTTATCGATGTTTTATCGTTTGGTCATTTTTTGACTCAAACCTGTGAGCTGCCCTGAGCCTGGGGAGGGCGGGATATATATAAAATAAAATAAAATAAATGAATGAACAAATAAAAAGTGATTAGTATCTCAATGCACAGCAGCCAAGAAGGTCAGAGCGCCTGCTCCGGCTGCAACGCCACTGAGGATGTTCTCCGCAGCCGAGAACGAAACGTCTGGAAGGAAAACTTTCTCCAGTAGAACACGGCACTTGAGCCCGAAAGATTCTACAAACCCTAATGACGTTACCAGCCGTGAAAACCTGACGTCTTTGATAAATAAAAAGCGATTGCCTTTTTTAAGAATTCATTTTGCTAATTATTTAATTTAGATTTAATTTTTTGTGTTATTCTCCATGTGTGGAATTTAAGTTGTATCATACTTTGAAGCTTTCTGATTTCATGCAAGCTGCTTGAGTTTTCAATAAAGAAAATTTTGAAATTAAAAACAAAAACACAAGCTTTTCGGCGCTTCGAAACCACCGCCACCCAAAACGACACTCTGCTTCATTTCCCGCTTTGCGAGGAAACAAGGGTATGAACTCCAAAAGGCTAATTGCCTATTGTTTTTTAAGGATTAGCTTGATAATCCATCATACTGTAATTAAACTAATTAGAGCGCTATTCTTTTTCAGCCGCCTTAATGAGGCCTTCGGCTTGGCGGGGAGCCGGCGAGACTCAAATGTTGCAATTTGTAATACGATTCAAAGCGTTTGATAACAAATGACTATATTTGGCCGCAATTGAGTTTAATAAGATTTATATATTAATCTAGCAATGTTTCCTTCCTTCAGCACAGTTCTCCAGGGTCGTTGGAAGGTTTTCTTTCTTTCTTTCTTTCTTTTGGTTTGGGTTGCCTTTATAATCCCTCTGTGAAATTCCTTCAGTGTGAGCTAAAATTGCTGTTTTTTTTTTTTTTTTTTAACATCCAGTCGCAGTTCTCTTCATTCCACCCCGGCCTCCCCGCCTGAAAGCCTGAGCAAGCTGTGTTACATCTCGAGTCTGGCCAAGAGCCTCTTAAAATAGATACTTCACAGATGAAATGCAGCCTGGAACTCAGGAGCACTGGAGATTAGGTGGAGGGTATCCGGTGTCCGGACGCTTGCCCGCTGCGTGCTTTGGGGGGCACTGTTGCACCAGCCTGCTATGTGCTGTCTTGACAACTCTGAGCCGTGTGACTGATGGATTCGGATTGCATAATTTATTATTTTTGTAAAGATCTGCCCTTCCTATCACATTGTTGAGTTCCAAAAGCTTGCCAAGGGAAGGGATTGGGTAGGAAAGCAGAGGCGAAAGAACTCCGAGACCAAGCCGATGAACTTTCCTGGCGTTGGGTTGAACCTCACTCTGCCTGCCCTTTGACAGCCTAATTAAGTGATAATTACCTAAATGAATAAACGCTGATGGGTGAGATAAACATCCGCATTTCCTTAATCTATTTTGCTCCCCGCCCGCTCTGAAAATTGCTAAAGGAAATTTGGCTTTAATGGGAGTGATGTGTCAACTTTTTAAAACCAAGGATTATAAATCTCTGGTTTGAGAGATGGAACACATATCTCTCTCTCTCTCTCTCCCCCCCCCCCTTGTTGGAGAAACCAACATATAAAGACAGATGATGGACACAAAAATCTGTTTCTTTTAGTGTTGCTACCTCCTGAAACATCTGGTTTGCTTCTTTGCCTTTTCACATCCTGCAGATGTTGCCGAACATATGAAAAAAAAAAAACTAAGGGAGAGGGAATGTTTGAGCCAAGAAGAAATTCAGGGAATAATATAAAGAGTATTCTTTAAAAAAAAAAAAACCCTCTCCAGAAGCCTAATAAACAGACTTTGAGTTTCATTGCCGCTGAAGATTAGACCAATTAAGGGGACGGGGTCAGGGGCCCTCTAAAAATGTCAGGATTAATCGCTGGAGAAGGCAGTGAAACTAAGAAGCTCTCTTGGAAGGCTGCGGAATAAAAACACGCGTTGGATACGGCCCACCCGTCGCATACAATTTGATTCCAGTAGGAGAGTTAAGCAGGTGCTTAATTTTGGGGAGACGGTGTCTGTCCTTGGAGGTCCTAAGATGGTGGCCATCAGAGGTGGAATTCTAGCAGGAGCTCCTTTGCATATTAGGCCACACATCAATCCTCCAAGAGCTTACAAGGCTCTTTTTTTGTAAGCTCCTAGACGTTTGGCTGCATCAGGGGTGTGTGGCCTAATATGCAAAGGAGCTCCTGTTAGTATTCCACCCCGGTGGACATCACTCGATTTCCTGAAGATGGTGAGTTAGGTTGGATGGTAACTTCCCACCGGTGGAAGGACAATTATCCCTTCCATTGGATTTTTCAGAAGTAGGATTTCAGGGAGATTTGCTGGTCTTCAGCAGGAGAGCAGGGATAGATCAGAAACTTCCATTCTATGAACAGAACTGCCATCCCTAAGCAGAAAATTCACCCTGAATCCAACAGAGTTGTTGGATTAAGCAGGGATAGAGAAGGAAGGAGAAGAAGCCCTTTTCTCCCTTTCTCACAATACAAGAACTCTTGGGCATTCCATGAAATTTCTGAGCAGTTGGGTTAGAATGGATAAAAAGAAGTACTTCTTCAACCAAAGGGTGACTAACACATGCTTTGCAAGGTGGACTCCAGGTCTTTTCTTGTAATATGAACTCATTTGCATATCAGGCCACACCCCCTGATGTAGCCAATCCTCTATGAGCTTATAGTAGGCCCTGTACTGGAATCATAGAATCATAGAGGTGGAAGGGACCTCCAGGGTCATCTAGTCCAACCCTGTGCACAATGCAGGAAACTCACAAATACCTCCCCATACATTCACAGGATCCTCATTGCTGTCAGATGGCCATCTAGCCTCTATTTAAGAATCTCCAAGGAAGGAAAGCCCACCACCTTCTGAGGAAGCCTATCCCACTGAGGAATTGCTCTAACGGTCAGGAAGTTCTTCCTAAGGTTGAGTTGGAAACTCTTCTGTTTTAATTTCAACTCGTTGGTTCTGGTCCTACCTTCTGGGGCCATAGAAAACAATTCCACACCCTCCTCTAGATGACAGCCCTTCAAGAACTTGAAGATGGTGAGAGCCCTGTAAGCTCCAGGAGCTTACTAAGAGCCCTGTAAACTCTTGGAGGATTAGCTACATCAGGGATGAGTGGCCTAATATGCAAAGAAGCTCCTGCTACAAAAAAGCCCTGGTGGACTCTATGACCTTATACTCTGCTGAGGTCCCTGTCTACCCCAGACTCTATCCCCAAATCTTGAGGAGTTTTCCAACATGGATTCGGCCAATCTAGCCCCACCGTCCCATGCCATTGGCTAGGGGACCTGGGAAGAAGAAGATATTGGAATTATATCCCACCCTCCACTCTGAAGAGTCTCAGAGCAGCTTATAATCTCCTTTACCTTCCTCCCCCACAACAGACACCCTGTGAGGTGGGTAGGGCTGAGAGGGCTTTCTCAGCAGCTGCTCTTTCAAGGACAACCTCTGCCAGAGCTATGGCTGACCCAAGGCCATTCCAGCAGCTGCAAGTGGGGGAGTGGGGAATCAAACCTGGTTCTCCCAGATAAGAGTCCGCACACTTCACCGCTACACCAAACTGCCTCTCCCTACCTGATCCTCTTTGAGGGAAAGCCCTATATTAATTAGGTAGTAGTGGCAGCAACTGGGAGAGAGAAAGAAAAAAGATCCTCCAGAGGAGTTGGGAACCTTAAAGAGGGCAAGGTAGATATAGGGCCTGCAGGACAAAGTAGGCACATTCTGCCACTGTATGTTTTGGAGGTCACTGATCCATAGGAACAAAGCAGGAATCCAGTTGCACCTTTAAGACAAAGAAAGTTTAATCCAGAATGTAAGCTTTCGTACACACAGGGGTGGAATTCTAGCAGGAGCTCCATTGCATATCAGGCCATATCCCCCTGATGTAGCCAATCCTCCAAGAGCTTACAAGGCTCTTTTTTGTAAACTCTTGGAGGATTGGCTACATTGGGGGGGAGTGGCCTAATATGCAAAGGAACTCTTGCTAGAATTCCATCCCTGCATACGCATGCATACTTCTTCAGACAAAGGAATGGGGTACAGTGAGCAGAGCTACGAATAGCTGGTGGGCAGTGGTTTAACCCAGACTTGCAAGCGACTGAGCAATTAACAGATAGCATTCATTGCCTTATGACGCTCTCCCCATCACTCTCCCATGCTGACATGTTACTGTTTTGTTGGTTTCTCGAGCAAATGGTATCCGGAACAAATGTTCTTTCAGTTTGTTAATTTCACCATTTTGCCATTGGATTCTGACTTTGTACCACTTTGCAGTCTTCACCACTGTCCACCAGCTATATGTAGCTTTGGAATATGTACCCCATTCCATTGTCTGATGAAGTCTTCACGCATCCATCTACATGGAATGCACTGAATCATAGGGTCACCAGAGCTCTGACGCAGCTTGACAGCATTTCTGTCTCTCTCTCTCTCTCTCTCTCACTCACACACACACACACACAGAGGGCTTTTTTTGAGCAGGAATGTGCAAGAACGCAGTTCTGGCTGGTTTGGCATCAGGGGTGTGGCCTAATATGCAAATGAGTTCCTGCTGGGCTTCTTCTACCAAAAAAGCCCTGTGCGAAACAATGGTGACATCAGGGGTGTGTGGCCTAATATGCAAATGAGTTCCTGCTGGGCTTTTTCTATTAAAAAGCCCTGTGTGAAACAATGGTGTTGTCAGGGGATGTGGCCTAATATGCAAATGAGTTCCTGCTGGGCTTTTTCTACAAAAAAGCCCTGTGTGAAACAATAGTGATGTCAGGGGGTGTGGCCTAACATGCAAATGAGTTCCTGCTGGGCCTTCTCGCCTTAAAAAAGCCCTGTGTGAAACAATGGTGACATCAGGGGGTGTGGCCTAATAGGCAAATGAGTTCCTGCTGGAAACAATGTGCGAAACAATGGTGACATCAGGGGTGTGTGGCCTTTTATCTACAAAAAAGCCCCGCACAAAACAATGGTGATGTCAGGGGGTGTGGCCTAATATGCAAATGAGCTTTTCCTACAAAAATCCCTGTGTGAAACAATGGTGACATCAGGGGGTGTGGCCTAATAGGCAAATGAGTTCCTGCTGGAAACAATGTGCAAAACAATGGTGACATCAGGGGTGTGTGGCCCCTTATCTACAAAAAAAGCCCTGCACAAAACAATGGTGATGTCAGGGGGTGTGGCTTAATATGCAAATAAGTTCCCACTGGGCTTTTTCTAACAACCCCCCCCCCTGCACACACGCACTAAGAAAACATTTCAAGCCATGAATGACTTTGTGAACATGAAGGTATGGAAGTGAAATGTGTTTTGGGAAGGGACACAGATGGCAGAACGAACTACAAATGTATCCTCAACTGGCATGTGTTAATGGAAACAGACGTCTTCAGCATGTGATAGTTCACGTCTGCCTTGGTGATTTCTGTGTGTCAACAAAGATGAGACCAAGTCCAAAACTGATCAGATGTTCTCCATCTGTATCCTGCACACAGGCCAAAAGGACAGCATTTCCCCCCTTCAACCAGAAGGTATGTGTGTGTGTGGTGGTGGTGGTGGGGAGCTACAAGAAATTGAAACACCATCAATTAAACTTCATGCTAATGTTAATAATGTTAACAAGAAACAAGAGATGGTATCTTTGGCCAACTGACATTTTTAATCAACTAATACAGTTAAGAATATAAGACCGTAAGAGAAGCCATGTTGGATCCATTCAGTCTGACACTCTGTGTCACACAGCAGCCAAAAAAACCAGGTGCCATCTAGAGGTCTGCCAGTGGGGCCAGGACACTACAAGTCCTCCTACTGTGCCCCTCAAGCACCAAGAATACAGAGCATCACTGCCCCAGACATAAGGACATAAGAGACGCCATGTTGGATCAGGCCAATGGCCCATCCAGTCCAACACTCTGTGTCACACAGTGGCCAAAAGAACCAGGTGCCATTAGGAGGACTATCTGTGGGGCCAGGACACCAGAAGCCCTCCCACTGTAACCACCCACCCAAAGCATCAAGAATGCAGAGCATCACTGCCCCAGACAGAGAGTTCCATCTATACCTTGTGGCCACTGATGGACCTCTGCTCCACATGTTGATCCAATCCCCTCTTGAAGCTGTCTTAGCTGCCACCACCTCCTTTGGCAGTGAATTCCATGTGTTTCTTCTAAGACCAATCAATATAATAAGGTTTTTTATAAGCTGATAAGGACTCACCCCTGGTTTTCTTTAGGTCTTCTTGTGGCTAAAAATGTGGGGAACCTAGGAATGGCAGTTCTGATACTAATACTAAAACCTTTGTTAGACATTTGTTCGTAGGCATCCAGGTAGTAGGAATGGCAGCTCAAATGGGGAAATTCCTGGAGATTTAGGAAATGGACACTGGGGGGGACAGGGACGGCATGTGGGGTTCTGCCACCCAAGGCAGAACCCCAATGTGCACCCACCCAGGAAAACTTATTGCATATGTGCAACATGATAACACCACCCAGAGGTGACGTCATCATGCCAGGGACTCAGTGCGTCCCCTCCCCAACACTCTCCAAGTTTGGACGGTGCCGAGGACAAGAAGCACCGTTCTTTCTGGGTGCTGAGGAGCTGAGAGAGCTCCTCTGATTCCTCAGAGCCAGTCATAGGCTCAGGGACAGTGCGAGTAGGGAGGGTACACCCATCCTTCGCACCTACTGGGAGCTGGCACCCTAGGCATTAGCCTAGGTCGCCGACTCCCATGCACCGGCCCTGACTAGGGGGAGGGGTTTGAGGAGGGAAGGGACTTTGGTAGGCTCCAATGCCGTAGAATCCTCTTTCCAAAGCATCCTTCCAGGGAACTGATCCTTTCTCTCCGGAGATCAATTGTAAGAGCAGGATATCCCCAGGATCCACCTGGAGACCGGCAACCCTAGGAAAATCCTTGTCTGGAAAGCAAATCGGGATGAATTAATTCCATTTGCAAGCGATGGACTTCTTCCAAATGCAATGAACTGCGATTACAGCTGAACAACCAAATACGCTGGCAAGAGAGAAAATAGAGTTTGGGGGGGCTCTTCCCTGCCACAGGCCAGTGGGGAAACACCTCCCCTAAAAGGGGACGTCACTGTGAGATGGTCCCAACATGATGATGTCACCAGGACTTTGTTTTGTAGCAGGAACTCCTTTGCATATTAGGCCGCACACCCCTGATGTAGCCAATCCTCCTGGAGCTTACTGTAGGCCTTGTACTAAGAGCCCTGTAAGCTCTTGGAGGATTGGTTACATCAGGAGGGTGTGGCCTAATATGCAAAGGAGTTCCTGCTACAAAACAAAAGAGCCCTGAGGGTATCAGTGATGTAAATAAATATAACAGGAAAAGCAAAACTCCCTTGAACTCCTGGAAGCTAATCGGGAAATTTTAAAACCTGATTCTCACGGAAATTGATTCTCCTGTATTCCAGCGGAGCAGGAAGTAGTAGCTTTAGGCAATTTTAGATGCTTGGCCTCTGGGGAGGACTTTGTATGGTAATAGAATACTTCAAATGCTGCACATAAAATGAACAGCAAGCTTGTCTCATCCCGTTCCATCTGTAAATGTGCATGGGGTAACCAGATTCATTGCAAATTCGCTCTGAAGGAAGTCCCATTGGGGCTCAGTAGGGCTTGATAGCTACACCCTGTAAGTGGGGAGATGACAGGGTTGCCAACTTCTGCATGGGGAAATTCCTGGAGATTTGGAGGTGGTGCCTAAGGGGACAGAGTCTGGGGGAGGGAGGGATGTGATGCCCTAGAAGCCACCCTCCGAGTGTAATTTTGGAAGATTTCCAGGCCCCATCTGGACGTTGGCAATCCAAGTTATGGTGTTGAGTCTGTAGACTTGCCAGGTCCCCTTGTCCATCTGGCAGGGGGATTTGTGAGGTTTTCCAGGGGTGACTAAGGACACCATGTGATGTCACCTGGAGGTGATGTCACCTTGCTGGGGACATCACACAGGGATGCTCTGGTATTTGGGCAAACTCCAGATTTGAGAGTGAAAAAAAAATACCAGAGCATCACCTTGTGATGTCCCTGGCATGGTGACATCACTTCCAGGTGACATCATTGCATCAGGGACGGTGGCTCAGTGGTAGAGCATCTGCTTGGTAAGCAGAAGGTCCCATGTTCAATCCCTGGCATCTCCCCCCCCCCCCAAAAAAAAGGGTCCAGGCAAATAGGTGAGAAAAACCTCAGCTTGAGACCCTGGAAAGCCACTGCCAGTCTGAGGAGACAAGACTGACTTTGATGGACCCAGGGTCTGATTCAGTAGAAGGCAGCTTCATAGGTTCATATATTTGGGAGGGACGGTGGCTCAGTGGTAGAGCATCTGCTTAGAAAGCAGAAGGTCCCAGGTTCAATCCCTGGCATCTCCAACTAAAAAGGGTCCAGGCAAATAGGAGTGAAAAACCTCAGCTTGAGACCCTGGAGAGCTGCTGCCAGTCTGAGTAGACAATACTGACTTTGATGGACCAAGGGTCTGATTCAGTAGAAGGCAGCTTCATATGTTCATCTGTTGTCCTTAGTGACTCCTGGAATACTGAAGCAGCCCTGTGTAGAAAAACCAAAATGTGTGTGTGTGTGTGTGTATTTAAAATCTAATTTATTATATTTTTGGATAATAAACAAGCATTTATTACGATTGACAGATCAGGCAACAAAAAGCACAGTTTCCACATAAATTATAAAACTAATATACAGAAATTAAAATTCATTACCTTGTTGTGTTGTAATCGTGGGTGGAATTCTAGCAGGAGCTTGTTTGCATATTAGCCATGCAACTCTGATGTAGCCAATCCTCCAAGAGCTTACAAAAAAGAGCTTTGTAAGCTCTTGGAGGATTGGCTACATCAGGGTGTGTGTGGCCCAATACGCAAGGGAGCTCCTGCTAGAATTCCACCCCTGGTTGTAATTATTAATACATAGAAGTTATTTAAAAGTTTGGAATATCTGCTTTTTTAATGGAAAGAGTCTCAGCACAGAATCTGGCCATTTTTGAGGTGGCCAAAGAACAGGCAACAAAGAGGAGATGTCTGTAGAGTTTTTCAGCTTGGAGAGAATAGAGGCAAGACAAATGGAATAAACATCCCTACAAAATGGACCGTAATAATAACACACAACACAACCTACTACATTAACATTATCGGGGTGGAATTCTATCAGGAGCTCCTTTCCATATTAAGCCACACCCCTTGATATAGCCAATCTTTCAAGAGCTTACTAAAAAGAGCCTTGTAAGCTTTTGGAGGATTGGCTACATCGGGTGTGTGACCTAATAGGCAAAGGCGCTTCGTCTAGTATTAAGAACATAAGAGAAGCCATGTTGGATCAGGCCAATGGCCCATCCAGTCCAACAATCTGGGCGATTTCCCACACAGCTTACTGAGGAGCGAAGTCCCTAACGTCGCTAATGTAAAATAGGGTTTTAGCGATTTCCATTTGAGACGCAAAAGGTCCGGCACTTCCTGATTCCGTGGAGCAGTTGGTGGGAAATCCGAGCAGATGCTGCGCGGTGAGGAGGGGCTTTGCTCCTCGGTAAGCTGTGTGGGAAATCGCCCTCTGTATCACACACTGAGCCACTTGTGGGAAGGGCGGGATATAAATCCCAAATAAATAAATAAATAAATAAACAATGGCCAAAATATTTATATATATATACACACACTGTGGCTAATAGCCACTGATGGACATCTGCTCCATATTTTTATCTAACCCCCTCTTGAAGCTGGCTATGCTTGTAGCCGCCACCACCTCCTGTGGCAGTGAATTCCACATGTTAATCACCCTTTGGGTGAAGAAGTACCTCCTTTTATCCATTCTAACCCGACTGCTCAGCAATTTCATCGAATGCCCACGAGTTCTTGTATTGTGAGAAAGGGAGAAAAGTACTTCTTTCTCTACCTTCTCCATCCCATGCATAATCTTGTAAACCTCTATCATGTCACCCCGCAGTCGACAGTATTCCACCCCTGAATGTGATTGAATTAATAATTTGATTCCCAGTTTGTTCAGTTGCAAACCATAAATAGCGTGAGTTGTGTGTGTGTTTTTTTCTTTTGCAGGGAGTGGGGGAGAGAAGGGTTGAATTCTACTGTACAGCATTCCCATGTAGCTAGGATTAATGAAAACTCAGCTATAATCACAGGGAACAGGTCGACCCAATCTGGCTCTGTAGGGTCTGTTTGGGGATATCATGTTTCCTTGCATGATGTAAGAACAGGGACTTGAGTAATCAAAATGTAACTACAATCCTTACCAAAAACACCTGTTTAGCTTCAGCCAAACCAGATAAATGGTTTGTCTGTTCCATTAGAGTAGCCAGTATCGAATAAATGAATGGGTTCCATGCCCGGGTGAAGGGAATATATATATTCCCCCCCACAGGCTTACGTTACACAAGTGGATGTATATATAAAGCAAATCACAAGAGTGTTCCCCACCCCCAATTTTTCTTGTTGTTTTAGTTACACTTGAGTCCCCTGAAATCTGACAGTTAATCACCACCCAAAATGGTTGCCCAGATGGGGAAAAAATACAGCACAGATCGTATTAATTCAGTTCCCTGAATCTAACCTTCCAGCAACCAACCTTGCATCACAGTAGACAGGGTTGCAAAGCCCAATTCAAGAAATATCTAAGGACATTGGGGGTGGAGCCAGGAGACTATGGGGGTGGAGCCAGGAGCAAGGCTGTGACAAGCACAATTGAACTCCAGTGGGAGTTCTGGCCATCACATTTAAAAGGACTGCACACCTTTTAAATACTTTGCCTCCATTGGAAATAATGAAGGATAGGGGCACCTACCTTCGGGGGATCGTAGAATTGGATGCCCAACTCCAATCCTTTTGAAACTTAGAGGGTGTTTTGAGGAGAGGCATTGGATGCTATGTTGCAAATTTGGGGCCTCCACCTCAAAAAACAGCCCCCTCCAGAGTCGCAGATACCCGCAGATTAATTCTCTAGTATACCCTATGGCAGGGGTGGCCAACGGTAGCTCTCCAGATGTTTTTTGCCTATAACTCCCATCAGCCTCAGCCATTGGCCATGCTGGCTGGGGCTGATGGGAGTTGTAGGCAAAAAAACATCTGGAGAACTACCGTTGGCCACCTCTGCCCTATGGCAATCAGTCTCCATAGGGAGTAGTGGACATATGGACATATGAAGCTGCCTTATACTGAATCAGTCCCTGGGTCCATCAAAGTCAGTATTGTCTACTCAAACTGGCAGCAGCTCTCCAGGGTCTCAAGCTGAGGATTTTCACACCTATTTGCCTGGACCCTTTTTTGGAGATGCCAGGGATTGAACCTGGGACCTTCTGCTTCCCAAGCAGATGCTCTACCACTGAGCCACCATCCCTCCCCTGCCCAGCAGACATTCCCCTCCCTCTTCTGCCTTCAGGAGCTCCTTTGCATATTAGGCCACACACCCCTGATGTAGCCAATCCTCCAAGAGCTGAAGTGAGGGGAGGGCCTCCAAACCAGGAGATACTCTGCCCCCACCTGGGGATTGACAACTCTACAGTAGAAAGTCCAGTTTCCATTCTGTGAATTGTTGGTACCTTTGTGGCCAAGCATATGAGCTTCAAAGGACCAGTTAGTTGGAAAATTCTTGGAGATTTTTTTTTTTGGGGGGGGGGAGAGATTGGTGAGGGCATGGTGTTTTGTGGGGAGTCCTCAGTGGGGCATAGTGTCAATGATTCCACCCACCAAAGTAGCCACTTTCTCTAAGGAAACTGATCTCATCATGAACCTATGAAGCTGCCTTCTACTGAATCGGACCCTGGGTCCATCAAAGTCAGTATTGTCTACTCAGACTGGCAGTTGTTCTCCAGGGTCTCAAGCGGAGGTTTTTCATGCCTACTTGCCTGGAGCCTTTTTAGTTGGAGATGCCAGGGACTGAACGTGGGACCTTCTGCTTACCAAGCAGATGCTCTGCCACTGAGCTCTACCACCGTCCCTCCCCATGGAGATCATAAACAAACTTGAAACTGCCATACTGAATCAGACACTTGGACCATCAAAGTCAGTATCGTCTACTCAGCAGGGGTGGAATTCTAGCAGGAACAACTTTGCATCTTAGGCCACCCCCCCCCCCCCCGATGTAGCCAATCCTCCAAGAGCTTACAGTAGGCCCTGTAAGAAGAGCCCTGTAAGCTCTTGGGGGATTGGTTACATCAGGGGTGTGTGGCCTAATATGCAAAGGAGCTTCTGCTAGAATTCCACCCCTGCTGCTCAGACTGGCAGCAGCTCTCTAGGGTGTTGAACTTACCTGTTATGAGGGACAGATCTGATGTAAATAAGATCTTGTTGGGCTCGGCCACGTGTGTCATAAAATGTAATGCCAGGTAGTTGAGATATAAACTTTATAAAGGATACAGACAAACACAAATGAAGATTTCCTCATCTGATGAAGTGTGCTTAAGAGCTCACGAAAGCTGACGTTCTACATAAAAATTGGTTGGTCTTAAAGGTGCCACTTGACTCCTGCTTTGTTCAACTGCTTCAAACATCAGCACTCTTGCGATAGTGTGGTCACTATCGAAGCAAGCTCTCCCCCCACCACTTCCTCCCCAAGGGAGGAGCCTCAGCCAATGGCGAAAATAGAGGTTTTGCTCTGCAGCTTCTGTGCAACTGAGGAACCCTGGCAAAGCAAGCTGCGACGCGGAAAGAGGCAAGAGAAGGGCCGCACATTTGACATCCCTGCTCTAGGGTCTTAAATTAGGGTTGCCAAGTCCAATTCGAGAAATATCTTTGGGACTTTGGGGGTGGAGCCAGGAGACATGGGGTGGAGCCAGGAGAAAGGCTGTGACAATCATAATGGAGTTCTAAAGGGAGTTCTGGCCATCACATTTAAAGGGGCCACTGCACACCTTTTAAATGCCTTCCCTCTTTTGGAAAAAAATGAAAGGTAGGGGCACCTTCTTTTGGGGCTCATAGAACCGGAACCCCTGGTCCAATCTTTTTGAAACTTGGCGGGTGTTTTGAAGAGAGGCACCGGCAGCTATGCTGAAAATTTGATGTAGGCTTCCCAATCCCCAGGTCCCAGCAGGGGATCCCCCGGTTTTACAGGCTTCCCCCCTCCCCCAGCCAGCTGGCTGGCGGGGGAAGCCCCACCCCCACAGCCATTATGCACCTCCATGAACAATTCCCATAAGGAATGATGGGGAATTGATCCGTGGGTATCGGGGGCTCTGGGGGGGGCTGTTTTTTGAGATAGAGGTGCCAAATTTTCATTATAGCATCCAGTGCCTCTTCCCAAAATGTCCCCCAAGTTTCAAAAGTATTGGACCAGGGGGTCCAATTCTACGAGCCCCAAAAGAAGGTGCCCCTATCCTTCATTATGTTCTATGGTAGGAAGGCATTTTAAAAGGTGTGCTGTCCCTTTAAATGTGATGGCCCGAACTCCCTTGGAGATCAATTCTGCTTGTCACACCCGTGCTCCTGGCTCCGCCCCCAATGTCTCCTGGCTCCACCCCCAAAGTCTCCTGGCCGCACCCCCAAAGTCCCCAGATATTTCTTGAATTGGACTTGGCAACCCTAATTTGGTGCCTCTACCTCAAAAACCAGCCCCCCCCCAATCCCCAGATACCCGCAGATAAATTCTCCATTATTCCCTAAGGGGAATCGGTCTCCATAGGGAATAATGAGTGCCCAGCGGACATTTCCCTCCCCCCCTGCTTTCTGATGACCCTGAAACGGGGGGAGGGCCCCCAAACCGGGGGATCCCCTGCCCCCACCTGGGGATTGGAAGCAAAGTGGCTACGCAGTAAATAGATCAAAGCAAAACCACAACATGATTTAGAATTGGGAGTGAGCAGTGAAGTGGCCAAATTTGCGGATGACACTAAATTGTTCAGGGTGGTGAGAACCAGAGAGGATTGTGAGGAACTCCAAAGGGATCTGTTGAGGCTGGGTGAGTGGGCGTCAACGTGGCAGATGCGGTTCAATGTGGCCAAGTGCAAAGTAATGCACATTGGGGCCAAGAATCCCAGCTACAAATACAAGTTGACGGGGTGTGAACTGGCAGAGACAGACCAAGAGAGAGATCTTGGGGTCATGGTAGATAATTCACTGAAAATGTCAAGACAGTGTGCGTTTGCAATAAAAAAGGCCAACGCCATGCTGGGAATTATTAGGAAGGGAATTGAAAACAAATCAGCCAGTATCATAATGCCTCTGTATAAATCGATGGTGCGGTCTCATTTGGAGTACTGTGTGCAGTTCTGGTCGCCGCACCTCAAAAAGGATATTATAGCATTGGAGAAAGTTCAGAAAAGAGCGACTAAAATGATTAAAGGGCTGGAACACCTTCCCTATGAAGAAAGGTTGAAACGCTTAGGGCTCTTTAGCTTGGAGAAACGTCGACTGAGGGGTGACATGATAGAAGTTTACAAGATAATGCATGGGATGGAGAAAGTAGAGAAAGAAGTACTTTTCTCCCTTTCTCACAATACAAGAACTCGTGGGCATTCGATGAAATTGCTGAGCAGACAGGTTAAAACGGATAAAAGGAAGTACTTCTTCACCCAAAGGGTGATTAACATGTGGAATTCACTGCCACGGGAGGTGGTGGCGTCCACAAGCATAGCCACCTTCAAGAAGTGGTTAGATAAAAATATGGAGCAGAGGTCCATCAGTGGCTATTAGCCACAGTGTGTGTGTGTGTGTGTATATATATATATATATATATATATTTGGCCGCTGTGTGACACAGAATGTTGGACTGGATGGGCCATTGGCCTGATCTAACATGGCTTCTCTTATGTTCTTATGTTCTTATGAATCAACAATAATAGAATAAAGTGTCCAAATACACAGGAAGGATGGATTCCACAACAATTTTCAAGAAGATTCCATGGCGAATGCAAAAGGTCCATTCAAAAGGCTTCCCCTGGAAATTCCATCACAGTCAATTTCACAAGATGGGGTTGAGCCAGTCGCCCAGAATAAAGCCTCCAAAGGTAGAAAGTCCCTTCCTTCACGTGTTTGTCGGCTTGATGTACCACGTTTCGCAAACAAGCCTCGTCCAAGAGCCGTCCTGTTTGAATAAAATGCAACACTCAAAGTACATTGATATTAAAAACAATAACAGAATGCAAAGTGCAACAAGAAATACAAGATTACCTGTAAACTCACAACGAGGACGTCAAACTAAGACATATTCAGTTTCCAAAAGGCTTGTGCCTTTCCGGTTTCCAAAAGGCAGCTTCCAAAAGGCAGCTTCCAAAAGGCAGCTTCCAAAAGGCAGCTTCCAAAAGGCAGCTTCCAAAAGGCTTGTGAGTGTTGTATTTTATTCAAATACAGTTTGAGAGCCAGTTTGGTGTAGTGGTTAAGTGTGCGGACTCTTATCTGGGAGAACCGGGTTTGATTCCCCACTCCTCCACTTGCACCTGCTAGAATGGCCTTGGGTCAGCCATAGCTCTGGCAGAGGTTGTCCTTGAAAGGGCAGCTGCTGTGAGAGCCCTCTCCAGCCCCACCCACCTCACAGGGTGTCTGTTGTGGGGGAGGAAGGTAAAGGAGATTGTGAGCCGCTCTGAGACTCTTCGGAGTGGAGGGCGGGATATAAATCCAATATCTTCTTCTTCTTCTTCAAACAGGATTTTATTCAAACATTTTATTCAAACACGTAAATTTCCAGGGGAAGCCTTTTGCATGGACCAGTTTGGTCTTTTTGCATGGACCAGTTTGGTGTAGTGGTTAAGTGTGCGGACTCTTATCTGGGAGAACCGGGTTTGATTCCCCACTCTTCCACTTGCACCTGCTGAGATGGCCTTGGGTCAGCCATAGCTCTGGCAGAGGTTGTCCTTGAAAGGGCAGCTGCTGTGAGAGCCCTCTCAGCCCCACCCACCTCACAGGGTGTCTGTTGTGGGGGAGGAAGGGAAAGGAGATTGTGAGCCGCTCTGAGACTCTCCGGAGTGGAGGGCGGGATATAAATCCAATATCTTCATCTACCTCACAGGGTGTCTGTTGTGGGGGAGGAAGGTAAAGGAGATTGTGAGCCGCTCTGAGACTCTTCGGAGTGGAGGGCGGGATAGAAATCCAATATCTTCTTCTTCTTCTCCACGGAATCCTCTTGAAAATTATTGTGGAACCCATCCCCTCATGAAATATACTTCCTGTGTATTTGGGGTATCTTTATAAATTATCTGGACACTTTATTCTGTTATTGTCGATTCATTTGGTGTTTGCGCAGTGGTTTTCCTTTGATCCAACTGGGGATTAGCAACCCTACCTTAAATGGAGGTCTTTCACACTGGGTGTGATCAGGCAAACATTTTGATCCAGCATGGCCACCCTTCCCCTCTGGCTCCTGTGCCCCAGCTTGTCCCTACCCAACACTAAAATGACATCCTATGTGGATTTAATAGCCACTGGCAAATTCCAATGGCTATCTTGGGGAAGCACTTCCATGGTGGATTTCTGAAGGTCTGATCACCCGGGTGTGCAGTGGAAATGAAGAAGAAGTTGCAGATTTATAACCCACCCTTCTCCCTGAATCACAGTGGCTTACAATCTCTTTTACCTTCCTCCCCCACAACAGACACCCTGTGAGATGGGCGGGGCTGAGAGGGCTCTCCCAGCAGCTGCCCTTTCAAGGACAACCTCTGCCAGAGCTATGGCTGACCCGAGGCTGTTCCAGCAGGTGCAAGTGGAGGAGTGGGGAATTTAACTCGGTTCTCCCAGATAAGAGTCCATGCACTTAACCACTACACCAAATTGACACTACACCAAATGCATGAATGGTGTGACCGTTCCACTCTATTTCCGGTGTATTCTCCCCCCCCCCCACTCCAACGTGCACTTTGAAGCCCTCCTAGAACCAGCCAGGAGTGTATGTGTGCTTTTCTGCTTCTGCACACAAACACATCAGGACTTAGAAAAAGAATAAGTCAACCACCCCTGATGTAGTCAATCCTCCAGGAGCTTACAAGGCTCTTTTTTGTAAGTTCTTGGAGGATTGGCTACATCAGGGGTGTGTGGCCTAATATGCAAAAGAGCTCCTGCTAGAATTCCACCCCTGGTGATCATTATTACCAATTGCCTGTTGCAATGTATCCAATAAATTCTCTTATGACTTTACAAAAATATGTGATATTCTCATTTTTACAACGCATAGATACAATCGTATAAATAGGTGTGATGCACCAAACATAAATCCTTCACAATATTTCACACTGCACTCATCCAGCCACATCAATACATATACCAGGGGTGGCCAAACTGGCTCAGGAGCCACATGCGGCTCTTTCACACGTATTGTGTGGCTCTTGAAGCCCCCACCACCTTGTCAGCCAGCTTGGAGAAGGCATTCATCTCTTTAAATCACTTTGCCAAGCCAAGTTGCTTTCCATCCATCCCTCCCTCCCCCATCTATTTTCCTCCCTGTCTCCCACCCACCCTCCCTCTGTCTCTTTCTCCCTCCCTCCCTTCCTTCCTCCCTTCCCTCCTTCCTCCCTCCCTGCCTCCATCCCTTTCTCCTTCCTTCCTTCCTTCCTCCCTCTCTGCCTCCATCCGTTTCTCCTTCCTTCCTTCCTTCCTTCCTCCCTCCCTCCCTTTCTTCCTCCCTTCATCCCTCCCTTCCCTCCTCCCTTCCTTCCTCCCTTCATCCCTCCCTCTTTTCCTCTCTTCCTTCCTTCCTTCCTTCCTTCCTTCCTTCCTTCCTTCCTTCCTCCCTCCCTCCCTCCCTCCCTTCCTTTCTTCCTTCCTTCCTTCCTCCCTCTCTGCCTCCATCCGTTTCTCCTTCCTTCCTTCCTTCCTTCCTTCCTTCCTTCCTTCCTTCCTTCCTTCCTTCCTTCCTTCCTTCCTTCCTCCCTCCCTCCCTCCTCTCAAAGATCTGACATTCATGCCTTGTGGCTCTCAAACATCTGACGTTTGTTCTGTGTGGCTCTTACAGAAACGGAGTTTGGCCACCCGGATACATACGACGTTCCGATAATATAACAATGAAATCTGGAATTTTGCCGTCACAAACAACGAAATAGAAGTGCTTGATTGCAAAAAAGTGCTCAGGAAAGTTCGTTCCCTGGCAACCCAGAGCGGTGGTTAGACTAGGAGACCTTGGGAAATCCATGTTCGAGGCCCTACTTGTTGCTGAAGCTCTCCGGGTGTCCTTGGGCCAATCGCTTAGCCAACCTCACAGGTTTGTGTGGGCAGACTTACGAAGCAAGCCCAAGCAGATCTACTCAGCGGTAAGACCCATGGGGCTTACTTCCAGGAAAGCATCCTTAGGGCTTCATGCATAGAGAGGAGGCTGGCACTCCTTGGAGAAAGGGTGGGATCAAATATAATGCTGTTGGGAGAGAGATTGCTTCACAGCCATGCTCTTCGTATTCCCTGCCAAGTACAGATAAAAGCGTTAATCTCGGAGTCGCAATCTCGTAACGGGCACGCAACTCTTTGTTTTCCTATCCAAGGCCTTTGCAAAACAGCCTTTTCTGAAGACCTCCTGCAGTTAATCCCCTGAATTTTCTTGTTCGGCAATGCGGGGACGGGAACTGCGGTTCGTCTTGTTTTGTTTTCCTTCCTGGGCGTCTTTATGCTGCGGTCCAGCGCCGGAGAACAAAGCAGGTGTATGTTGACAGTTACAGTCCAGTCATGGGACGGCAATACGGTGGGACGGTCCTTTGTGGCAAAACTGCTAACCCAGGGGTTTGCCACAACAAAAAGAAAAAAAACTCTCCATGTAAAATGCAATTTTAACTTGTTGTGAATAATAAGTATCAAAATACAAAATGAATATTATCAGTACCTATCACCATGTTAAGACCTCATAAGTTGCTCAGTGCTCCTACTGCCCTTACGTGACTGAAAGCCACCAAATTACATTCAGTCCAGTATTAAAAGTAGGTGGTCCAATGGAGAACTGGTCCGCTTTGCGAGTCGTTTCGGATCTCAGATCCTTCTTCTAGGGACCATTCCTATGAGTATTGTACAGTTTTCCAGGTCCAGTAGTGCCAAATGAATTCCTAGTTTTCTCTGGAGAGCCAGTTTGGTGTCGTGGTTAAGTGTGCGGACTCTTATCTGGGAGAACCGGGTTTGATTCCCCACTCTTCCACTTGCAGCTGCTGGAATGGCCTTGAGTTAGCCATAGCTCTAGAAGAGGTTGTCCTTGAAAGGGCAGCTGCTGTGAGAGCCCTCTCAGCCCCACCCACCTCACAGGGTTTGATTCCCCACTCCTCCACTTGCACCTGCTAGCATGGCCTTAAGTCAGCCATAGCTCTGGCAGAGGTTGTCCTTGAAAGGGCAGCTGCTGTGAGAGCCCTCTCCAGCCCCACCCACCTCACGGTGTCTGTTGTGGGGGGAGAAGATATATCAAATTATGAGCTGCTCTGAGACTCTTTGGAGTGGAGGGTGGGATATAAATCCAATATCTTCATCTACCTCACAGGGTGTCTGTTGTGGGGGAGGAAGGTAAAGGAGATTGTGAGCCGCTCTGAGACTCTTCGGAGTGGAGGGCGGGATATAATTCCAATATCTTCATCTACCTCACAGGGTGCCTGTTGTGGGGGAGGAAGGTAAAGGAGATTGTGAGCCGCTCTGAGACTTTTCGGAATGAAGGGCGGGATATAAATCCAATATCTTCATCTACCTCACAGGGTGTCTGTTGTGGGGGAGGAAGGTAAAGGAGATTGTGAGCTGCTCTGAGACTCTTGGGAGTGGAGGGCGGGATATAAATCCAATATCTTCATCTACCTCACAGGGTGCCTGTTGTGGGGGAGGAAGGTAAAGGAGATTGTGAGCCGCTCTGAGACTCTTCAAAGTGGAGGGCGGGATATAAATCCAATATCTTCATCTACCTCACAGGGTGTCTGTTGTGGGGGAGGAAGGTAAAGGAGATTGTGAGCCGCTCTGAGACTCTTCGGAGTGGAGGGCGGGATATAAATCCAATACCTTCATCTACCTCACAGGGTGTCTGTTGTGGGGGGGGGAAGGGAAAGGAGATTGTGAGCCGCTCTGAGACTCTTCAAAGTGGAGGGCGGGATATAAATCCAATATCTTCATCTACCTCACAGGGTGTCTGTTGTGGGGGAGGAAGGTAAAGCAGATTGTCAGCCACTCTGAGACTCTTTGGAGTGGAGGGCGGGATATAAATCAAATATCTTCTTCTTCTCTAATTAGCATGCATAATAGCGGGAATGCCATAGTAAGTACTATCCTTATCAGCAATGCAGGTTTCCCAGTGGACCAGTTCGACGTTGGACCACCTCCTTTTAACACTGAACTGAATGTTATTGAGTGGCTTTCAGCCACATAAGTTCAGCAGGAACACTGAGTAACATATGAGGTTTTAACTTGGTGATGTGTACTGATAATATTCGTTTTGTATTTTGATACTTATTATTCACAAGAAGTTAAAATTGCATTTTACACGGAGAGTTGTTTTCTTTTTGTTGTCGTTTAGTCTCTCCTCCGTGGCCCCGTTTACATTGTGACGAACCCAGGGGTTTGCAGCTGTGCCTCGTGAAAGCATCCAACGTGGTTAGCGCTGCCAAGTTCCTTCCAGTGGCAGGGGATCCCCCGATTTGGGGGGCCCCAATCTGCCGGCATGGAGCAGGCTACTGCGGGGATCTTTGCCCCCAAAGAGCCCTGTTGTTGCATGATGTGCCCTGTGCAATGACGTCACCTGGAAGTGACATCATCATGCCGGGCAAGTTGCACCAGAGATGCTCTAGGATCCATGGTAAGACTCTATGGTACAGTGGAGGAGGGACTTGGCAACCCTAAATGCGGTGTTTAGAATGGTCCCCAACAGTACAGTATGGGCATCATAATGCCTTCTAGTTTTAGAAAGTGGGCAGGGTCAGGTGGGGCTTTTTCTCAACAAGGCTCTTGATTGGCCACTGGAGATATGATGGGTGGTGCAGCTTTTGAAAAACGTTGCTTTGGCAGCAGTGGCCCTCGCAGCAGAAGGAACTTCAGTGTGTGACTGAAAGTAAGCTGCAGCAGCCATTTTGTGGCCAGTTCTCCCTTCTGTGGCAGCCATTTTGTGGTTGCCATTTTGTGGCTGAGTGCACCTACTACCATAGGTCAGAATTTCAATGGTGTTCACAGGCTGAAAACCGCTGGGGGCCCTTGGTCTATGACTTGGGGGAACCAAATTCAAATCAACACTGGGTGACCTTTGGCCAATACCTCTCTCTTCCTAATTGACCTTGCAGAGGTTGCTGAGAAGATAAAATGGAGGTAGGGTTGCCAAGTCCTCTTCATCCCCCGGTGGGGGACATTTGTGTGCGCAACATGCATGCGTGCAATGAAATGACATCACCTGGAAGTGATGTCACCAAAATGGTGGTGCCCATGCAGGGCCAATCTAGGCGTTTCCAGGAAAACACTATGTCAACTCTCACCACCCCATGTGTAATTTTATAAACCTCTGTCATGCACCCCCTTAGTAGGGTTGCCAAGTCCAATTTCAGAAATATCTGGGGACTTTGGGGGTGGAGCCAGGAGACACTGGGGTGGAGCTAGGAGCAAGGGTGTGACAAGCACAATTGAACTCCAAAGGGAGTTCTGTCCATCACAATTAAAGGGACCACACAGTAGTCCAATGAGATGGTATTGTTTCTGAATGCTCCTCCTTGCACAGAAAAAGGGACTTTCTGCAAACACAATACCAGCAGCCCAGGGAGAAGAGACTGAAACCCTCCAGTCCAGATTTTTTTTTTGTGTAAAGAACCCCCTCCACTTTTTGTCTAGCCTATCATCCCCCACCTGCTATCATGCACCTGTTCTCTGAGGTGGTACAGCCCTCCCCACAAGGCACCTGAGGACTCTACCACCACCCCCACGCACTGGGTCAGGGGTGGCCAAACTTGTTTAATGCAAGAGCCACATAGAATAAACATCAGATGTTTGGGAGCTGCAAGCCATGAACGTCAGATGTCTGAGAGCTGCAAGACAAGGAAGGGATGCAAATAGATGGAGGGGGAGGGAGGTGGAAAGAAAGTAACTTTAGTTTTAATGAGGCTGTGGGGGCTTCGAGAGTCACACAATATGTGTGAAAGAGCCACATGGGGCTCCTGAGCTACAGTTTGGCCACCCCTGCACTGGGTCAACCCAAGGAAGGCCGCTCACCAGCTGCTTAAGGTCCTCCTCTGAGAGGCCGGCGAAGAGGTACCGCTGCAGCTCAAACTCTTGGCCACCACCACCACCTGAGAGGGGCGGAACCCCCTGCCGGCGGCTTTCGAGGGGAGCTCGGAGGAAGCATTCGCACTGCGGTGCCGTGGCTTCCTCAGCGGTGGCTCTCCCTGCGCCACCCTCCGCTCCCTGTTCAAATTCTCGCGGCGGCAGCAGCATCATCACCATCAACAGCGCTACACCTTAACGTCTAAGCTTCTCCTCCTCGCCTCCGCCGAGGGTGAAGCGCCGTTGATGGTGATGATGCTGCTGGCGCCGCCGTGAGGATTTGAACAGGGAGCGGAGGGCGGCGCAGGGAGAGCCGCCGCTGAGGAAGCCATGGAGGCAGGTCGTAGCCCCGGGGGCTTTGGAACATCCTGCGGGCGCTGCCGCCGCCACAGACCGAGGCCAGACAGCCGCAAGCCGGCCAGCCCGCCTTCCCTCAGCCTGCGCCTCAACTGCACAGCACGCGCTCTCGAACTGAGCCACTGCGCATGCGGCCTGCCCCCCCCGGCGCCCCCCCACTCCACTTCAGAGGCGGAGCGGGCGATGCCGCTGCGCCGCCCCCTCCCTGCCCCATCCCAGCTGCTCCTCCGAGATGGGCCCAGCCTGAGCCCATCTCGGAGGAGCAGCCATGGTGAAGCGGAGAAGGGGCGGCTCGCCATGCTCCTTCGCACCTTTTCTTCCCCCGCTTCCGTTTCTTTGGGGAGCGGGGGAAGAGGCTGGAAAACCTGGGGTCCCCCGCTAGGGCGGGAGGGTTGGGACCCCTACCCCTTAGCCATCTTTTTTTGTAAACTGGAAAAATCCCAGACTCTTCAGGGAGGCCTCTCAAGGCTAATACTTGCTCTGAGCCTAAAGACTTTAGAGCAATATTCAAGAAGAATATGGCACCCATAATAGAAGTGCATGCTTTCAGCTGATCCCAAAAGCCCAGATGCTGATATAATTACACAGGAAGAAACCGAGACTCACCAGTTTGGAAAGACACCTTCAGATAATGTATTGAGGTTCACAGAGGCGGGCTGTAACACTGCAAACTGACAAGGCAGCTTATCTGCCATTCCTCATTGTTTCCTTTAGAATATCAACCAGATGCCTTCGGTTCCGCAACGGTTCTGAACTATTGAGAAAAGAATGTAGGTAACCGAAACTTGGCTAATCTGATCGGACTTCACTAACCTTGACCTAATTATTCAGCACTGTTCCGCCTATGATTTACTACTAGACATGTATCAGAACAACATTAGTGCTTGTGAGTTATGCGTTCTTTCGGCAGAACATTAAGCCCGAACACTGAAACGGAACACGTAACTACTTTTTTTTGTGACAGAGTGGGTACGGGGAGATGGAACACGATGCTCTCGAAGTGTGCGAACTTGGTGTGTGTGTTTGCATGCGCTTGGGCTTTGATTGCACTAATGCATGTTATAAATAATGTTCTGTTCCTTCTTGTTAATAAATAGTGTTTATATTACTCACCAGGAACATGATAAATAGGCGATCATTGTTAAAAGCAAGAGATTAAGGGCTGACACATGAAAATAATCACATGCCCACAAGTCAGGGCCTGCGCAGAACTATGAAATCAACTTGGTAGGCCTTTTCCCCCCTCCTTCCGGGGTGGGGGGAAGGATGAAGGGGAATAACTGATAATCCATCCATCCTTGGCTCTCCATATTTGGTTAGAACGCAGCGTTACTGCAGTACGACAGCAAATCCAGTTTGATTTTGTAATATAGTCAAATGAGCGCTTTCGGAAGGCCATGCGTGTAATCAATAAGAAAGCGGTAACTACATTTGCTTGTCATAAGGTAATATTGATGTAAAAACATAATGGTCAGAATGATAAAATCGATGCCATAATTTAATCAGAAATGTTTATTGATACTATTAAAGTTGAATTCGATAGTTCATGGTACGTAGTTAATTTCCTACCTGTCAGGGGAGAAAAAAATTGTATTGAAATGGCCTTTCTTGGAGCCGACTGGAGTTAATCCAGTGGGGGGAGGGGGGGAATATTAGCAGAGGCTTATGATTTTAACAGACGTGGGCTGGTTTTAAGAAAGCAACGGCCAGACGTAGGGAGAAAACGATTCTTTAAATTTGGGGGTTGGATCCAAAGTGCCAAGCAGAGTGAAACTGCTAGAAGAGACCCTTGAAACTCTGCTTCTTGGGGTAAAGGGATCCTTTGTGAAGGCCCTTTGCCATGTTAATGCCTTGCTCTGTTCTGAAACACCAGCTGTGCTGCTGGGAAAACGAAAGTATTTGGGCCCTCTGTCTGTTAGAGTGTTGTGCTAACGAATGTCATAGTGTGAAAATGTCTGCCTTGTAACGATTTAGTATTTTGAACTTACCTGGTGCCAGAAAGTTACGCGCGCACGTAACGGCTAGCTGCTCTCTATATACTGTATTTTTCGGAGCATAAGGCACTCCGGACCATAGGACGCACCTTCCTCCTGGGGGGCAATCCGCTGCCTCCGCCTCGATCCCAGCGCTTCCCCTGCGCCTGCCTGCCTGGCTCCAGCTTCTTCCAGCAAGCGCTGGGATCGCTCCACGCTGCTCCCACTGCAAACCCAGTGCTTCGCGAGCACCGGCTGCGGAGAGGGCAGCGTGCTTCCTCCATGCCTGTCTGCCTGGCTCCAGCTCTGACGCTTAAAGCAAGCGCCAGGATCGCTCCCTCCGCCCTCCGATCCCAGCGCTTGCTTTAAGCATCAGAGCTGAAGCCAGGCAGACAGGCACGGAGGAAGCACGCTGCCCCCTCCACAGCCGGCGTTCGCAAAGCGCTGGGTTTCCGGAGCCAGCCGGAACTGCGTTCCTGTGTGTTCCTGCTCAACCCCACCCCCTACCCCGCCTATTGCTATAGTTCAGGCTAAATGGAATATTATCTACCAGGAGATGTTATTTACCTCTACATCCTCAGAGGCCTTGGCTGTTTGTTTCCACACATTAAATGTTCCTTAAAGCAAAAAGGCCTTTTTTTTTTAATGCAGACCTGTCGGCAACCATACACAGATGCCATAGAAAACGAACCACTGGACCATTGCTTAGAAAAAAAAACAGAGCTGTAACCATTTAAGCCTGAAATTGGCCTGCCAAAGTCAATTAACGTAAAACCTGGTTTTAGGGGCTTCCGGAAGTTGTTGAGTTCTGAATCTAGTAGAATTGAAGAAGAAGAAGAATGGCAGATTTATACCCCGCCCTTCTCTCTGAATCAGAGTCTCAGAGCGGCTTACAATCTCCTATATCTCCTCCCCCCACAACAGACACCCTGTGAAGTGGGTGGGGCTGAGAGAGCTCTCACAGAAGCTGCCCTTTCAATGACAACTCTGTGAGAGCTATGACTGACCCAAGGCCATTCCAGCAGGTGCAAGTGGAGGAGTGGGGAATCAAACTCAGTTCTCTCAGATAAGAGTCCACTCACTTAACTACTACACCAGACTGGCTCTCTCGTACTGCCCTTATGATTGCTTCTGAATCCTTAGTACCTGCTCCACTTTAGGTTTGCCAACCTTCATGTGGTGACTGGAAATCCCCGGGGATTACAACTGATCTCCAGGCGACAGGGATCAGCTCACCTTCAGAAAAATGGCTGCTTTGGGAGGCGGAGTCTATGGCATGATGCACAAATGAAGTCCCTCCCCTCTTCAAACCCAAACCTCTTAGGCTCCACCCCCAAAATCTATAGCTATTTCCTGACCAAGAGCCGGCAACCCTAACATCTGCTAAGAAATGGAATTGTGACAGAGACGCCTAATGTCTCTATTGCTCTGTCCTCCAGAGAGAAGTGAAACTAGAACAGCTGCTCGGATCTTCCCTGCTCCTTTTGGAGGAGGAGGAAACCATAACGGAGGTCTTCCCAAGGCTTTTTGTGTAGTAGGAGCTCCTTTGCATATTAGGCCACACCCCTTGATGTAGCCAATCCTCCTGGAGCTTACAGTAGGCCCTGTATGAAGAGCCCTGTAAGCTCTTGGAGGATTGGCTACAGGGGTGGAATTCTAGCAGGAGCTCCTTTGCCTATTAGGCCACACACCCCTATTGTAGCCAGTCCTCCAGGAGCTTCCAGTAGGCCCTGTACTAAGAGCCCTGTAAGCTCTTGGAGGATTGGCTACAGAGGTGGAATTTTAGCAGGAGCTCCTTTGCCTATTAGCCCACACACCCCTGATGTAGCCAATCCTCCTGGAGCTTACAGTAGGCCCTGTACTGAGAGCCCTGTAAGCTCCAGGAGGATTGGCTACATCAGGGGTGTGTGGCCTCATATGCAAAGGAGTTCCTGCTACAAAAAAAGCCCTGGGTCTTCCACAGTGAATAATGTGAGACCAGTCGTGAGATCCTATGCCATTTCCATAATAACATTAGTGCAACATTTATGAGCTCAATAAAAAGTGACAATAATAACGAGAGAAAAGTCTGGGCTTCTGGCTCTGGGTAAGTGTGAAGTCAGCTCTGGCCAAAAAGATCTAGGACTGGAACTGATCAGAGATTTCATTTCATTTTTTTTAAAAAAATATTCAATTTATACCCCACCCTACCCCAAAATGGGGCTCAGGGTGGCTTCCATCATCAAACCAACGAGAAAAAAACAGTGAAACAATACACAGGACCAGCAATTAATAACAAAAGAACCCCATGCCTCGTGTCAGAAAAGCAGACGTATAAGTAACCCCCAAAACTCCATTGTCCAAAAAATATCAGAAGGCAGCAAGCCACTGGGAAGCAGGGCAGAACACCTCCATTTTACAGGGCTCTGCGGAATGATAAGAAGACCTTAAAGGTAAAGGTAATCCCCAACTGTTAGAACATCCCATGTTGCAAGCTGCGATGATAGCTTAGACCTCCCTCCACTATGACTAAGTCCCCTCATTGGCCAGCTGATTGGTGGAGGGTGGTGGTTGGGAGGTAAAGTTGCCAGACCCCCCCCCCCTGCCCCCAGTGTGAATGGGGTCTCCAAGTTTTGGGTGCTCCTTGCCCCATGTTGCAGAGTGTTAAAGCTGCAGTACTGCAGTCGTAAGCTCTGCTCACGACCTGCGTTCGATCTTTGGTGGAAGCTGGGTTTACAGGAAGCCAGCTCCAGGTTGACTCAGTCTTCCATCCTTCCGAGGTTGGTAAAATGAGTCCCCAGCTTGCTGGGGGGAAAGTGTAGAGGACTGGGGAGAGGCAATGGAAAACCACCCCATCAAAAGTCTGCCGTGAAAATGTTGTGAAAGCAATGTCACCCCAGAGTCGGAAACGACTGGTGCTTGCTCAGGGGATCTTTCCTTTCCTTCCCCTCCCCAAATCACCTCTTACAAACAGGAACCCGGAAAGCATTGCAACAGGCCTACAAAAGCCAGAAGTGACGTAGGCACGTTGGGGACATCAGGAGGAGACACTCTGGTTTGGGGACAAAACTCTATGATTTGAAACAAATTGTACAATAGAGAAATATCCAGTTGGGAGGCAGGGGCAGGATCTATTCAGCCACCTCTCTGAATATCCTCCAGCACCCTAGTAGGAGCCAGTCACCAGAGGCTAACATAACTTCCAGGTGCAGACACACATGCCCCTAAATTATACACAATTTAAAAAGAGAGGAATACCAAGACTGCGATGCAAAGTCAGGCAATGGCAAACCACGTCTGAATCTCTCTTAGCTTGAAAACCCTACAACAGAGGTGGCCAACGGTAGCTCTCCAGATGTTTTTTTGCCTACAACTCCCATCAGCCCCAGCCGTTGGCCATGCTGGCTGGGGCTGATGGGAGTTGTAGGCAAAAAAATCTGGAGAGCTACCTTTGGCCACCCCTGCCCTACAGGGTCACTATAAGTCAGCTGTGAATTGACGGCAAAAAAGACAAAATGTTTAGACTTCCACGGTTCATTGTTCTCTTGGTAGTAGGATTGCCAGGACCACATTGGCCATAGTGGAGGAGAGGGGATAGAGTCGCCAGCTCTAGGTTGGGAAACTCCTGGAGATTTAGGCATAGAGCCTGGGGAGGGCAGGGACCTCAGTGAGATACAAGGCCATAGAGTCCATTCTCCAAAGAGTTCATGTTCTGTAGGTGAACAGATTCATGTAGCCGAGAGATGATCTGTAGTTCCAGGGGAGCCTCACATCCCATCGAAGAACAAAAGAAGCTAGGAGAAGCCATGTTGGATCAGGCCAATGGTCCACCCAGTCCAACACTCTGTGTCACGTAAGAACATAAGAGAAGCCATGCTGGATCAGGCCAATGGCCCATCCAGTCCAACACTCTGTGTCACATAAGAACATAAGAGAAGCCATGTTGGATCAGGCCAATGGTCCACCCAGTCCAACACTCTGTGTCACATAAGAACATAAGAGAAGCCATGTTGGATCAGGCCAATGGCCCATCCAGTCCAACACTCTGTGTCACATAAGAACATAAGAGAAGCCATGTTGGATCAGGCCAATGGCCCATCCAGTCCAACAGTCTGTATCACATAAGAACATAAGAGAAGCCATGTTGGATCAGGCCCATGGCCCATCCAGTCCAACAGTCTGTGTCACATAAGAACATAAGAGAAGCCATGTTGGATCAGGCCAATGGCCCATCCAGTCCAACGCTCTGTGTCACATAAGAACATAAGAGAAGCCATGCTGGATCAGGCCAATGGCCCATCCAGTCCAACACTCTGTGTCACATAAGAACATAAGAGAAGCCATGTTGGATCAGGCCAATGGTCCACCCAGTCCAACACTCTGTGTCACATAAGAACATAAGAGAAGCCATGCTGGATCAGGCCAATGGCCCATCCAGTCCAACACTCTGTGTCACATAAGAACATAAGAGAAACCATGTTGGATCAGGCCAATGGTCCACCCAGTCCAACACTCTGTGTCACATAAGAACATAAGAGAAGCCATGTTGGATCAGGCCAATGGCCCATCCAGTCCAACACTCTGTGTCACATAAGAACATAAGAGAAGCCATGTTGGATCAGGCCAATGGCCCATCCAGTCCAACACTCTGTGTCACATAAGAACATAAGAGAAGCCATGTTGGATCAGGCCAATGGCCCATCCAGTCCAACACTCTGTGTCACATAAGAACATAAGAGAAGCCATGCTGGATCAGGCCAATGGCCCATCCAGTCCAACACTCTGTGTCACATAAGAACATAAGAGAAGCCATGCTGGATCAGGCCAATGGCCCATCCAGTCCAACACTCTGGGTCACATAAGAACATAAGAGAAGCCATGTTGGATCAGGCCAATGGCCCATCCAGTCCAACAGTCTGTATCACATAAGAACATAAGAGAAGCCATGTTGGATCAGGCCCATGGCCCATCCAGTCCAACAGTCTGTGTCACATAAGAACATAAGAGAAGCCATGTTGGATCAGGCCAATGGCCCATCCAGTCCAACGCTCTGTGTCACACAGTGGCCGAAACCCAGGGGCCACCAGGAGGTCCACCAGCAGGGCCAGAACTTCAGAAGCCCTCCCACCGTTGCCCCCCTAAGCACCAAGAAGACAGAGCATCGCTGACTCAGACAGAGTGTTCCTTCTATACCTTGTGCCTAAGAGAATGTAAGCGAAGCCATGTTGGATCAGGCCAACACTCTGTGTCACACAGAGGCCAAAACCCAGATGTCATCAGGAGGCCCACCAGCAGGGCCAGAACTCCAGAAGCCCTCTTATTCTTGCCCCTCAAACACCAAGAAGACTGGCATCACTGCCCCAGACATAAGAGAAGCCATGTTGGATCAGTCCAACACTCTGTGTCACACAGGTGCCATCAGGAGGTCCAGCAGCAGGGCCAGAACGCCAGAAGCCCTCCCACTCTTGCCCCCCAAACACCAAGAATACAGAGCATCACTGCCCCAGACAGAGTGTTCCAAAGAGTCTGGCATTCCTACCCGGTAGTTTCTAACTCATGCCCAGACAGCCTTGAGACTTAAGGAGGCATGCATTTAGGACATCTCTTGGCCTTGTTTTGACCATAGTGCCACTCCCGTTATGTTGAGATATTGGATTTCTTTTGCCAGTTCAGCACGCTTGGCATCTCATTTTCCTTTGACATTGTTTATTTCCCCCTGGGGTGTGCTTTAATTGTTGCTCTGTATTAAGAGGAGTCATTTTTTCCCCTCCAGCTATCCTTTCATGGTGGGGCTTGTATTACAATGTACTATATTTCTTTTTCTTGGCACAAAAAGTATTTCCTGATGCTTGATACCTCTGTCTCAGTCTCCCTCTGTCTCTGTCTGTGTGTGTGTCTCTATCTCTCTGTCTCCCTCTCTGTGTCTCTGTGTGTGTGTGTCTCTCTGTTTCTGTCTCTCTTTCTCTGTGTGTGTGCCTCTGTCTCTCTGTCTCCCTCTGTGTGTGTGTGTCTCTCTCTCATATGAGTCAAGAACATATGAAGAACATATGAAGCTGCCTTATACTGAATCAGACCTTTGGTCCATCAACGTCAGTATTGTCTTCTCAGACTGGCAGCGGCTCTCCAGGGTCTCAAGCTGAGGTTTTTCACACCTATTTGCCTGGACCCTTTTTTGGAGATGCCAGGGATTGAACCTGGGACCTTCTGCTTACCAAGCAGATGCTCTACCACTGAGCCACCGTCCCTCTCTGTTTCTGACTCTCTCTGTCTCTGTGTGTGTGTCTCTGTCTCCCTCACTCTCTGTCTGTCTGTCTGTCTGTCTCTCAGTCTGTCTGTCTATCTTTGTCTGTTTCTCTCTCTCTCATGTGTGTGTATTGCTTTTTGTCATGTGCCATCTCTTCTTTTGTTCCAGCTCCTGTCTTTTTCAGTGGAGCCGAATTTTTTTTGTCTGTTCATGTAGAGCCAAAGTAGATGACAAATGAAAACGGCTTGGCTATGGGTGAAATAGCAGATTTCACAGTCGGTCATGGATTAATGGGAGGCAAAAACAAACACAAATGAAGTCATCCCGGATTGCAATGAACTGTCCAAAATGGTACAGACACAGCCGAAGAAGCATACTGGCGGACTGACCTTTGCCCTTTGAAAGTCGGGGAGTTTTTCATGGCATTCAGAGATGGCGCAGACCTCCCCCTCCCCAAAGGATTTGTCCGCTTCATCCGTCTGGGTGTGTGGCACTGAAAGATGAGAAATATACCCATTCTTTAACCTTAGTATTCCGCATTTCACAGAAAATTACAAGCGGGGCAGTATTTCCAGAGCGGACAAAGGGCCGAATGCTTTCCCCCCTGAAGTTTGTGGCACCATGATGTATGTGCGCTTTTATCTACGGGGTTTAAAAATTTATATCGCAGGGGTAAACCGCATGGAAAATGCCTCAGAAAGATTAAGGGGTTTTGAAGTCAATCTTCATAGCTCATTCTTTTGAGTCCCTGGTTTCTTTCGCTGCGCTTTCCCAGTTCTCTCATGGTTGTTCCCGCTACCTCTGGAAAATGGCGATAACCACAATAGGGGGAGATGGGGGAGGGAAAAAAAACAGCGTTTGTAATAAAACACCAGGTAATCCATCATCTCCTTTGTGGGCTTTCCCCTTTGCTTTCAGGTTGACTGCACTGGCCTTTGTTTAAGTCTTTAACGGCTTCTCCATATTGCTTAAATAAGTCCCGGAAGAATACGTTTCTGTCGTACCAAGCAAAAATCTTCTGCATGTAGACCAACTCATTACCAACCCGGATCTCTTCCTTGGACATTTCACAGAAAAACTTGTAAAGGTAAAGCTCCCGTCGTTTTCGACTCTGGGGTGACGTTGCTTTCACAACGTTTTCACAGCAGACTTTTTACGGGGTGGTTTGCCATTGCCTTCCCCAGTCCCTCTACACTTTCTCCCCAGCAAGCTGGGTGCTCATTCTACCAAACACAGAAGGATGGAAAGCTGAGTCAACCTGGAGCCAGCCACTTGTACCCAGGGCTTTTTTTTGTAGCAGGAACTCCTTTGCATATTAGGCTACACCCACCTGATGTAGCCAATCCTCCAAGAGCTTACAGGACTGTTCTTACAGGGCCTACTGAAAGCTCCAGGAGGATAGGCTACATCAGGGGTGTCTGTGGCCTAATAGGCAAAGGAGCTCCTGCTAGAATTCCATCCCTGTAGCCAATCCTCCAAGAGCTTACAGGGCTCTTCGTACAGGGCCTACTGGAAGCTCCAGGAGGATAGGCTACATCAGGGGTGTGTGGCCCAATAGGCAAAAGAGTTCCTGCTACAAAAAAAGTCCTGCTTGCACCTGTGTTGTAATTTATTTCCTGTGCATATAGATCTGGGGTATCCAATGTGGCGCCTGTAGGAACCATGAGATCCACAAACATCTTTCCTGGTGCACTCCAAATGTTTTTAGAAAGTGGATGAGGCTTTGCCCACTGGAGATGTGATTGGATATGCAGATTTTTTAAAAAAATATATATATTTTGGTAGCAGCTGTCACCACAGCACAAGGGTCTTCACTGTGTGACTGAAGGTAAGCTGCGGCAGCCATTTTGTGGCTGGATAGGCATCCCACGGCAGCCATTTTGTCTCTGTGCCCACGACACTCTGGCTGTGATCAGACTCTACCCCGACTGAAATTGCAGAGCAGTCGGGTTAGAACTGATAAAAGGAAGTCCTTCTTCACCCAAAAGGTGATTAACACATGGAATTCACTGCCACAGGAAGTGGCAGCAGCTACAAGCATAGACAACTTCAAGAAGGGATTGGATAAGCATATGGAGCAGAGGTCCATCAGTGGCTCTTAGCCACAGCCTATTGTTGGAACTCTCTGTCTGGGCAGTGATGCTCTGTATTCTTGGTGCTTGGGGGGGCACAGTGGCAGGGCTTCTAGCCGCACTGGTGGACCTCCTGAGAGCACTTGATTTTTTTGGCCACTGTGTGACACAGAGTGTTGGACTGGATGGGCCATGGGCCTGATCCAACATGGCTTCTCTTACGTTCTTATGTGACGCAGAGTGTTGGACTGGATGGGCCATTGGCCTGATCCAACATGGCTTCTCTTATGTGACACAGAGTGTTGGACTGGATGGGTCATTGGCCTGATCCAACATGGCTTCTCTTATGTGACACAGAGTGTTGGACTGGATGGGCCATTGGCCTGATCCAACATGGCTTCTCTTATGTTCTTATGTGGCACAGAGTGTTGGACTGGATGGGCCATTGGCCTGATCCAACATGGCTTCTCTTATGTTCTTATGTGACACAGAGTGTTGGACTGGATGGGCCATTGGCCTGATCCAACATGGCTTCTCTTATGTTCTTATGATCAGACAGCAGGTTTGGCACAGCCTGGCTGCGCCTCTAATCTCTCCGGAGCTATTCGATCATACATGCCACCGTCATCCTGCTTCACCCTGTGGTCGAGTGATCAGACTGCTGCTATGTGGTCAACATGTAGAGCACAGACAGGCAGCTTCTCTTTAAAAAAAAAAAGTCTGCACATGTGCACAACCACTTATTCACCACTGGGCAAATATGCAACTATGCACACACTGCAGTCAGAGAAAAGAAAATGGCGGTCAGGGAGCAGAAGTCTCAGACCTCTCAAATGGCTCAAACGCACTATAGGGCACATTCCAGAGAGCTTTGGGATAGAGCAGAGAAGTGCTACAAGCGTGAGGTTTGTGGCTTAGCAGCTGGGTGAGTTGCTGAAAACTTCGGAGTTTGTGTGAAGGGCTAAAGGTGAAGGTGATTGTTGCTGATTGATTAGGAGTGGCTGTGTTCCCCACCCTCTTTGCATTATTAAGCTGAGCCTTGCCAGAGAGCTAAAGGGCTCTTGGCCTGTGGCTCTTAGCCTGGGGGCTGTGTAAGGACCAGGAATCCAGATCCCTATTTTCCTTGTGTTCCCAATAAGGTAACTAGACTCTCCAGGCGGGGAGCCACATAAACAAACAGGTTTAAAAGGGGACTGTATATTTTAAAAAAGCTATCATGAAGGTAGAATGCCAGCAGGGGGGTGGGGGCTTTCCAGTGTTTTGCATTGAGTGTCACATGTATGACTATCTGCCCCACAGGACAGAAGTCTTGGGTGTGTGCTCGATGCAAGGAGCTCCTGGTCCTAAGGGAACGAGTTCGTACCCTTGAGGCTGAGGTGACTGACCTGGAGAAGCGGAGAAGGTCAGTTAGGCACTCGGAGAATACTCTCGGGGACGTGTTAGATGAGCCCCGCTCTGCACATGGCAACCCCATGGCTACCAGGAGTATGAGGGTCCAGAGGGAACAGGCACCGGGCTGAGGATAAGGGGAATGCGCCCTCAGAAGGGACCTCTTCTTCAGTTGGTGAGCAGGTATCCTTTCACGCCAAGGAACCATCCCTGGGCAGGGAGAGAGGGGGGGTCTTGGTGATTTGATTCTTAGGCAAGAAGACAGCTGGGTGGCAAAACCACGTACTGACCATATGGTGACTTGCCTGCCTGGTGCAAAGGTAGTGAACATTACGCATGTAGTAGATAGGCTGATAGACAGTGCTGGGGAGGAGCCAGTGGTCGTGGTGCATGTTGGCACCAATGATGTGGGGAAATGAAGTCGTGAGGTCCTGGAGGAAAAAATTTAGGCTGCTAGGTAGGAAACTTAAGGCAGGACCTCCAAAGTAGCCTTCTCAGAAGTGCTACTGTTCCACATGCAGGGCTGGAGAGACAGGCACAAATTAGAAGTCTCAATGTGTGGATGAGACGATGGTGTAAGGAGGAAGGGTTTAAGTTTGTTAGGCACTGGGATGCTTTCTGGAACAAGCGGGAGCTGTACAAAAAAGATGGTCTCCACTTGTCCCTGGATGGAACCAGGCTGCTGGCGCTTAAAATCAAAAAGGTGGCAGAGCAGTTTTTAAACTAAATCTTGGGGGAAAGCCGACAGGAGATGAAATGTCTCTGGTTCAGGAGGACTCATCTCAAAGAGATGAAGGGTCAGCTGTTTCTTTTCTACCAGGTAATGGATCAGAGTTGTCCACTGAGATGGTGACAAACAGAATGGACTGCCTGCCAGAGTCTCGAGGTGGCAGGAGGAAGGTTGCGGGCCTAGCTTGCCTGGAAAATTATAGATGTTTGTACACAAATGCTAGAAGTGTTCAAAGTAAAATTGGTGAGTTGGAATGTTTAGTGTTGGGAGAAAACATAGACATTGTGGGAATTTCAGAAACTTGGTGGAATGAGGAGAATCAGTGGGACACGGTGATTACTGGATATAAGCTATATCGGAAGGATAGGGAGGGAAGGGTTGGAGGTGGGGTGGCTCTGTATGTCAGAGAGGGCATACAGTCCAGTGAAACTCAGAGAATTAGATTCCCTTCTAGAAATGCTTTGGGTTGAAATAGAGGGCCCAAAAGGAATTTAATTATGGGAGTTTGTTATCGCCCACCAAATCAAAAGATAGAGGATGACTATAATATGATGGAACTCTTGAAGATAGTGGCTAGACGTAAAAACTGTGTCGTCATAGGTGATTTTAACTACCCGCAGATTGATTGGGTCAATATGTGTTTCTGGTTGAGAGAAAAAGATTGAGTTTCTAGATGCTCTCATGACTGTGCTATGGAGCAGATGGTCTCTGAACCTACCAGGGGTGGGGTGATCCTGGATTTGGTCCTAAGTAATGCCCAAGACTTGGTGAGAGATGTAAAAGTGATTGCACTGCTTGGGAGCAGTGACCATAACTTTATTGATTTCACCGTTTGTATAAATAGCGAGTTGCCCCAAAAGACCAGCACAACCACGTTTAACTTTAAAAGGGGTAAATTCTCTGAGATGAGGAGGGCATGTGAAGAGGAAACTGAAAGGAAAGGTAAATACAGTCAAAACCCTCGGGGAAGCTTGGAGGCTATTTAAAACTACAATCCTAGAAGCTCAGATAAAATATATACCACAAGTTAGGAAAGGCACAAACAGGTATAAGAGAAGGCCTGCATGGTTAACAAACAAAGTAAGGGAAGCTGTAAAAGGTAAGAAGGACTCCTTTAAGCGGTGGAAAGCTAGTCCAAGTGAGATTAATAAAAGGGAACACAGGCAGTGGCAAATCAAATGCAAGACTATGATCAGGCAGGCAAAAAGGGACTATGAGGGAGCATATTGCAAAAAACATAAAGACCAACAATAAAAATTTCTTCAAATATATTAGAAGCAGGAAACCAGCCAGGGAGGCAGTGGGGCCCTTGGATGACCAAGGGGTCAAAGCATTACTGAAGGAGGATAGGGAAATGGCTGAGAAGCTAAATGAATTTTTTTGCCTCTGTCTTCACTGTGGAATATGAGAAGTGTTTGCCTGCTCCAGAACCACTTATTTTGGAAGGGGTGTTGAAAGACCTGAGTCAGATTGAGGTGACAAAAGAGGAGGTCCTACAACTGATAGACAAATTAAAAACTAATAAGTCACCAGGTCCCGATGGCATACATCTAAGAGTTCTGAAAGAACTCAAAGTTGAACTTGTGGATCTTCTGACAAAAATATGTAATCTTTTATTGATATCTGCCTCCGTTCCTGAAGACTGGAAGGTAGCAAATGTCACCCCCATCTTTAAAAAGGGTTCCAGAGGAGATCCGGGAAACTACAGGCCAGTCAGTCTGACTTCAAAAGTTGGTAGAAACCATTATCAAGGACAGAATGAGTAGGCACATGGATGAACACAAGTTATTGAGGAAGACTCAGCATGGGTTCTGTAAGGGAAGGTCTTGCCTCACTAACCTGTTACATTTCTTTGAGGGGGTGAACAAACATGTGGACAAAGGAGACCCGATAGATATTGTTTACCTTGACTTCCAGAAAGCTTTTGATAAAGTTTCTCATCAAAAGCTTCTTAGTAAGCTCGAGAGTCATGGGGCGTTTTCGCACTGACCTTAATCGGCAGCGACGCCCCTCTTCACCGCGCAGGATCTGCGCTGATTTCACACTAATTGCCGTGGAGCACCCGGAAGAGCTGGAAAGTCCCGCGGCTTTTGCGGCGCAAATGGAAACTGATTTTTGGCGGTTTCCGTTTGCGCCGCAAAAGCCGCGGGACTTTCAGGCTTTTCCGGGTGCTCCGTGGCAATTAGTGTGAAATCCACGCAGATCCTGCGCGGTGAAGAGGGGCGTCGCTACCGATTAAGGTCAGTGCGAAAACGCCCATGGAGTAAAAGGACAGGTCCTCTTGTGGATCAAAAACTGGCTAATTAATAGGAAGCAGAGAGTGAGTATAAATGGGCAGTCTTCACAGTGGAGGATGGTAAGCAGTGGAGTGCCGCAGGGCTCAGTACTGGGCCCCATGCTCTTTAACTTGTTCATAAATTATTTGGAGTTGAGAGTAAGCAGTAAAGTGGCCAAGTTTGCAGATGACACTAAATTGTTCAGGACGGTGAGAACCAGAGAGGATTGTGAGGCACTCCAAAGGGAACTGTTGAGGCTGGGTGAGTGGGCGACAACGTGGCAGATGAGGTTCAATGTGGCCAAGTGCAAAATAATGCACATTGGGGCCAAGAATCCCAGCTACAGATACAAGTTGATGGGTTGTGAACTGGCAGAGACTGACCAAGAGAGAGATCTTGGGGTCGTGGTAGATAACTCTCTGAAAATGTCAAGACAGTGTGTGATTGCAATTAAAAACGCCAACGTCATGCTGGGAATTATTAGGAAGGGAATTGAAAACAAATCAGCCAGTATCATAATGCCCCTGTATAAATCGATGGTGCGGTCTCATTTAGAATACTGTGTGCAATTCTGGTCACCGCACCTCTAAAAGGATATTATAGCATTGGAAAAAGTTCAGAAAAGGGCAACTAGAATGTTTAAAGGTTTGGAACACTTTCCCTATGAAGAAAGGTTAAAATGCTTGGGGCTCTTTAGCTTGGAAAAATGTCGACTGCGGGGTGACATGATAGAGGTTTACAACATTATGCATGGGATGGAGAAGGTAGAGAAAGAAGTACTTTTCTCCCTTTCTCACAATAAAAGAACTCGTGGGCATTCAATGAAATTCCTGAGCAGTCAGGTTAGAATGGATAAAAGGAGGTAATTCTTCACCCAAAGGGTGATTAACATGTGGAATTCACCGCCACAGGAGGTGGTGGCGGCTACAAGCATAGCCAGCTTCAAGAGGGGGTTAGATAAAAATATGGAGCAGAGTTCCATCAGTGGCTATTAGCCACAATGTGTGTGTGTGTGTGTATTTTTTTGGCCACTGTGTGACTCATAGGCCCTTTTCACACTTACCAGTGGAAACCGGAAGGGAGTCGGTATTGTGCCGCTTGCAGTAATCCGAGACAGGGATGGGAGTTTTCAGACACATGTTTTTTTTTCCGGTAGGGTTCCGTGATTGAAGCGAGCCATTTCACACTGTTCCGCTCTTATCTCGCTTCCACCAGCGCCAGCCGTTTTTGCCTGCCGGCTCGCGATCTCCAGCTTTTTTTTTTTTTTTGGAACATCCGGCTAAGATCGCTATAGCGCTATAGCGACGTATCACAACAGCAGCACCATAGAGATGGCTAGGCTCTATTGAGATAAGTTACCAGGTTTCAGCGGTGGCGATATCTGGCATCTTAATGGAGCCCAGGCATCCCTATGGTGATGCTGTTGTGATATATCGCTATAGCGCTATAGCGATCTTAGCCCGACGTTCCCCCCCCCAAAAAAAGCCGGAGATCACGCGCCGGCGGGCGAAAAAGGGCACGAAAACTGCTCCCGGGTTAGATACTGAACATTTCACACAGCACCCCATAGCGATTTCAACCCGGAAGGAGGGGTTGAAAAGTGGAAGAAGCTGCTCTTTGTTTGTAACGACTCAGGCACGCCTCACTACCGGGACAGCCGCGGGAGTGTGTGAAAAGGTGAGAGTATTCCGGTAGCAGCCAGTTACTGAATCGGGTCTGTCTGAAATGCCAGCAGAAACCCGTTACTGTTCAGTAACTGACCAGCTTCCATACCGGAATACATAGACAGTGTGAAAAAGCCCATAGTGTTGGACTGGTTGGGCCACTGGCCTGATCCAACATGGCTTCTCTTATGTTCTTATGTGACCCAGAGAGTGTTGGACTGGATGGGCCATTGGCCTGATCCAACATGGCTTCTCTTATGTTCTTAGAGAGATCAGACATAGGAAGTGTGAGTGATACTGGCTCAACTGGAAAACACTGGACTTTATCTGGTGTCGGGAAAGTTGGCGATGAGGAATTGGAGGGAGGCAATGGGTGGGGAACAGAAGACAGATATGGCTATCTGGAGAAGCGCTTTAAATTCTTTGGGGAGCAACAATGATGACGGATCAAAGTGCTTGTCTTCTCGCAGTTCCTGTTAGAATTCTAAAGGCAGCGCAAAAAGGTTAGAGACCTCTGATACAGATGATCATGGTGAAATTTTTAACTCCCTTCTATTCCCATCTCCTATTCCAGATTCGCTTAGGGCCAGATTAAAGGATACAGGGAAACTGGCATATATTGCTATTTCTCCACCCATCCACAGCCAATTTCTCTATGACTTGTTGGTTGGTGGGGTTTGGAAATCTTCAGATTTGCAGTTGATCTCCAGACAATGGAGTTCAGTTCCCTTGGAGAAAATAGCTGTTTTGGATTGTGGATCCTCGGCCATGTGCAAAGGTACAAATAGTATTGGTGGCGTATAGCCAAAGGCCATTACAATCCGATGCAAAGAGCATGAAACATAAGTAACGAACCAAAAATACAATGAATATGGAAATCATTAAAACAACCTCTGGAGTTCTGGAGGAGTCTTCTGAAATTCTGACCCGGTGTGCGGGCACAAGGACAAAATGGCTGCCAAAAATGTCAGAAGTCTTCCTGTCTTTCTATCCATGCAGCTAGAGCTCACGTATCAGTTGGAGGCAGGGGAAAAATTCTAGCAGGAGCTCCTTTGCATATTAGGCCACATACCCCTGATGTAGCCAATCCTCCAAGAGCTTACAAAAAAGAGGCTTGTGCATGGCCGAGGACCCACAATCGATCAGTTCCTCTGGCCTCAAGGTAGTGGACAATCAAGATGGCGGCCATTCAACCATTCACTTTACTCAGAACCAGTCCAACAATCGATAATATCCAGTTTTGAACAGAAATGTGAAAGGGGGCTGTAGCAGCCATTTTGTGGTTGCACCCAACACCCTGTATCAAGATTCGAAAGGTGTCCACATTGGTTTGCTAAACCCTTGAAAGGAGGCAGGTACCCCCTCCTCCCTGGCCCCACTTCCCTGCAACTGATCAGATGGTCTGCAGGGGAACTTACCCTGAAAAGAGGGAGGCCCAGCAACATGCAGTGATGTGTCATTCCGATGTCCCCTGTGTGATGACATCACTTCCTGGTCATGTGACCTGGAAGTGATGTCACCATACTGCGGACATCCGAATGACACTGGGTATTTGGGCAAGAACTCTATAGTAGAAGCCACATTTACCAAAGAGTTTTTGCCCAAATACCAGAGCATTGCCTGGTGTCACTGTGTGATGATGTCATTTCCTAGTCACATGGGCAGCGATACAGGCAGGTCGCTGCATGTTGTCTTGGCCTCCCTCCTACGCCTACAGGATCAAAAGGTTGGGGACCGGTATTCCCTCTAAGCTGAGTTAGTGTGAGCTAGCTCACAGGTTTTTATCCTGTGGCTCACACATTTTTGTCTTAGCTCGGGAAAAATGGCCTCAGAGCGAACTAATTTATGTAGTGGCTCACAACTAATGCCAGTAGCTCACAAAGTAGAATTTTTGCTCACAAGACTCCACAGCTTAGCGGGAGCATTGTAGGGGTCCCCTACCTTACCCCCCTGAACGATATTACAGGTGAAGCCTGAATTTTGGCCAAACCTCTTCTTGAATCGTTTGCTTCATCATAAAAAGAAGTTACACTGATATATTCCCTGTTAATTTGAGTGGTCCTCTTCACATTCAAATTAACACTCTGGTATTCAAATTATCTGATTCTTCTCTATCATTTCGAAAGCAGCAGCCACGTTAAATGACTTTTTCAAAATATTAAAAGGTCTCGGACAATTTCTGAGATTAACTGCTTGCTAAATGTCAGTTTAATACAGCAGGCTTGCTGCTGGAACTCAAGAAAGAGGCAGTAGAACTGAGTTTAAGTAACAAAACTTCAGTGAAATTTAAAATTCCTTACTTGTGCACAGGATGGGATTTTACCCAAGGCCTTTTAAGAAAAAAAACAGTTAAATCAGCCCCCCCCCCCAACCTTTTAGCACCTGTGGGCAGCTTGGTAGTACAGCCACAAAATGGCTGCTGCAGGAGGTGGAGCTAGCTACAAAATGGCTGCCAGTTATTACCTTCAGTCACCCAGTGAAAATTCATCTGCTGTGGCAGCAGCCACAATCAAAACAATATTGAAAAAAATGTACAGCCAATCAGAAAGCATGCTGGGTGAAAGCACCACTCAGCCCAACTCAAAACATTTGGATGGATTCCTCACTGGAATTTGCTTCACCCCCCGTGCTTCTCCCTGTGCTGGCTCAAGCCATGGATTCCCCACTAGTTGCTCCGCGGAGCCTCTTACATCGTGGCTCCTTCCTGTTACAGTTGCAGCAACAGGATACTGTTTTTTTGGCATTCTGGTTGCCACGACAGGAATGGGAAGGAGCTCCGAAGCAAGAGGCGCTGAGGAGCGGCTGGTGGTGAATCGATGGCTTGAGCTGATGCAGGGAAAAGCGCGGGGGCAGAGCAGATGCCGGTGAGGAATCGGTCTTGGTGGCTACCAAGAAAGGCATTGGCAAGCACCGTGGAACTCACGGGCACCACTTTGGGAACTCCTGACTTAAATTAAACATTCGTAGAAAATGTAACGTTAAAATGAATAAAGCTCATCACTGTGTGGGAAAGGAAGATTTTAAAAACAGCTACACCGATGACTTCCTTAACATAAGAACATAAGAGAAGCCATGTTGGATCAGGTCAATGGCCTATCCAGTCCAACACTCTGAGTCACATAAGAACATAAGAGGAGCCATGTTGGATCAGGCCCATCCAGTCCAACACTCTGTGTCACATAAGAACATAAGAGAAGCCCTGTTGGATCAGGCCAACGGCCCATCCAGTCCAACACCTGTGTCACATAAGAACATAAGAGAAGCCATGTTGGATCAGGCCAATGGCCCATCCAGTCCAACACTCTGTGTCACACAGTGGCCAATATATGTGTGTATGTACACACACCCACCCACACACACACACACACACACATATATATATATATATATATATATATATATATATATATATATATGTACTGTGGCTAATAGCCACTGATGGACCTCTACTCCATATTTTTATTCAATGCCTTCTTAAGCTGGCTATGCTTGTAGCTAGGGATGTGCAAAAAAAAAAAAAAAATTCGGTAGTACATGGATTCAGAAGTATACGGGGGGAAGGAGGGGCGGGGGGGAATACAGAATCCCGTATATTTCTGAATTCCTTAGCCGGAATAGCCGCATATGCAGTAGATGTGCAGCTATTTCCGAATATACGGCCCCATTATACCCTAAGGGCCATTGAAATCAATGGCAAATAGAGTATATTTGAAGCTGCCTGGAGGGGAGGGGGTTTGAGGGAGAGCCCCCAAATTTGCAGGGGACCTGCAGGGGACTCTCCCCTACAAAACCCCCAAGTACCAAAAAGTTTGGGCCAGGGGGTCCAATTTCTGGGGCACCCAAAGTCAAATCTAACTTCACACCAGAGAATCTCTGTAGGATCCAAATGCACTATATTCATCTATCTACTCTATGAACCCTGCCACACAAAACACAATCTGCTCAAGGTCTGCTCTGCAGACCTGGCTGCAGCAAACCCAGATGCCAGCTCTCCAGCCCGGCCCCAAAGAACGCGGGGAGAGCTGGCCAAGCACAACAAGCATGCTGGCTCTGGGTCTCTCACCCAGATGCCAGCTTCCCTGCCACAGAACACACAATCTGCAGATGCCAGCTCTCCAGCCCTGCCCCAAATAACATGGGGAGAGCTGGCCAAGCACAACAAGCCTGCTGGTTCTGGGTCTCTCACCCAGGTGCCAGCTCCCCCCCCCCAAAAAAAAAAACCAGAACCAGGAAAAGGGACAATAGGAGAAGGTGAAAAAACTCAACTGTTAAAAAAGTGGCCTTTTAAACAATCAAAATTAGGCCAAACAGCACCCCCTCCCCAAGAACCAGAACCAGAAGAGAAAAGGAACAACAGCAGCACAACACAGCAGCAACAAATCAAACACAGAATCCTTTTAAAACAGTAAAAAACTTAACTTTTAACAATACAGGAACTTTACCAACCCTCCCCCCCAAAAAAACCCCTTCACCCTAACCCCAACAAATCCAAGCCGCCCAAATCAGGAAAAGTAAAAGGACACTGCACTTTTAAAAGTCCTCTCACTAAAGTAAGATATGGGCAAATTGGCAAAAATGCCTCCACCCCAGGCCCCCTCCCCCAGCAGAACCCCCTAACCCTAACCCCAAATAAGCTACCCACCATCCAAATCTGGATAAGTAAAGGGACTCTGAATCTTAAAAAGTCCTTTTACCAACTAAAATAAAAACAAGAACCCCAAGACAGTCTTACCTTAGACATCTTCTCTACTCCAGGCAAGTCTGGTAAGGCTGAGAGAGAGCAGCAGCAGCTGAGGCCAAGGGCCAGCACAGCACAATCTCTCTCACACACCAACACACACCAACACAGCAGCAATGGAGGAGTCTAGACAGGCAGACTCCTTAAAAAGGTTCTCTGGCGCTTCAGAGAGCAGTTTCAAAAAATAGCACTGTTCTGTGATTGGCCAGACAACAGTACTTACTTGGATACCCAAGTAAGCAAAAGATCAAAAGAACAACAATGTTGCTGATGGCTGGGGGATCAGCTACACAACAGCCCTGCAAATGCTTTGGATTGGCTGCTGGGGCTCCTCTTCCCCCTGCTATGGGAGAGGCGGGAAAAGGCTACCAAAGGCGGGAAAGGAGGCAAACAGCTCCCCTGAGGCTGCAGAAGCCCCTTTTGCATAGAATTCCGTATACTTCCGAATATCTATACGGAAGTATATGGGGAGCCATACTCAGCTCCCGCATAATGGGCCCCAATTGGATTCGGCTGTATGCGATTCCATATACAGCCGAATCAGGGGTGATTCGGCGGTTGATTCGGTTCGGCTGAACCGAACGCACACCCCTACTTGTAGCCACCACCACCTCCCGTAGCAGTGAATTCCACGTGTTAATCACCCTTTGGGTGAAGAAGGACTTCCTTTTATCCGTTTTAACCTGACTGCTCAGCAATTTCATCGAATGCCCACGAGTTCTTGTATTGTGAGAAAGGGAGAAAAGGACTTCTTTCTCTACTTTCTCCATCCCACGCATAATCTTGTAAACCTCTATCATGTCACCCCACAGTCGATGTTTCTCCAAGCTAAAGAGCCCCAAGCGGAGTGACATGATAGAGGTTTACAAGATTATGCGTGGGATGGAGAAAGTAGAGAAAGAAGTCATTTTCTCCCTTTCTCACAATACAAGAACTCGTGGGCATTCGATGAAATTGCTGAGCAGTCAGGTTAAAACAGATAGAAGGAAGTCCTTCTTCACCCAAAGGGTGATTAACACGTGGAATCCACTGCCACAAGAGGTGGTGGCAGCTACAAGTATAGGCAGCTTCAATAGGGGAATGGATAAGCATATGTTGCAGAGGTCCATCAGTGGCTATTAGCCACAGCTTATTGTTGAAAATCTCTGTCTGGGGCAGTGATGCTCTGTTTTCTTGGTGCTTGGGGGGGGGCACCATGGGAGGGCTTCTAGCCCCACTTGTAAACCTCCTGATGGCACTGGAGGGTTTTTTTTTGGGGGGGGCACTGTGTGACACAGAGTGTTGGACTGGATGGGCCATTGGCCTGATCCAACATGACTTCTCTTATGTTTTTATGTTCCTCTGATCTGGTGACAGAAGACATATAACAATTGCACAACCAATCACCCCACCTCAGAGAAAAAGATGCTGTTAGTTGTCTTCATGCCAGAGAGGAGACCGATGGAGTGTAACAACAGAGTCCCAATTAATTACTCTTGCCATGTCACAATTAAGAAGGATACATCCCTCTTCAATTTTGACATATTTATCGGCTTCTCTGTGTTTTCCACCGGAATTGAATCCAAACAAATGGTAACCATGTAGACGCAGCTTCTTATTCCTGTTTGGTCTTTGCAGCTGTTAAAATATCTTCATTATGTTAAATGGTAACCATATAAGCAAAACTTGTTATTCCTGAATCTGAAAAAAAATTATTATGTTGCAACTTACATGTTAATATACTGCCCGTCTCTTTTGTTGTTGTTCAGTCGCACAATCAAGTCCGACTGTTTGCGACCCCGTGGACAAAGTCACGCCAGGCCCTCCTGTCTTCCACCATCCTCCGAAGTCTGCTCAAATTCTTGTCAGTTACATCAGTAACGTTGTCCGGCCATCTCATCTTTTGCCGTCCCCTTCTTCTTTTGCCTTCTGTCTTTCCTAGCATCAGGATCTTCTCCAGGAAGTGCTCTCTTCTCATTGGGTGGCCAAAGTATTTGAGCTTCAGCTTCAGCATCTGACCTTCCAGGAAACAGTCTGGGTCGATTTCATGTTAGTCACATCAGTAACGCTGTCCAGCCATCTCTTCTTTTGCCGTCCCCTTCTTCTTTTGCCTTCTGTCTTTCCCAGCATCAGGGTCTTCTCCAGGGAGTGCTCCCTTCTCATTGGGTGGCCGAAGTATCTGAGCTTCAGCTTCAGCATCTGGCCATCCTCTTCCTATATGTAAAAGGTAAAGGTAGTTCCCTGTGCAAGCACCGAGTTGTTATTGACCCGTGGGATGAAGCCACATCACGATGTTTTCTTGGCAGACTTTTTTTTTTTTGCAGGGTGGTTTGCCATTGCCTTCCCCAGTCCTCTACCCTTTACCCCCAGCAAGCTGGGTACTGATTTTACCGACCTCAGAAGAACGGAAGGCTGAGTCAACCTTCAGCCAGCTACCTGAACCCAGCTTCCTTCAGGATCGGACTCAGGTCATGAGCAGCGCTTGGACTGCGGTACTGCAGCTTAGCGCTCTGCACCACAGGGCTTGGTCTACCTATATGTATGGACTAGTAAATTTAATTTCATTGTACCTGAGAAAGTGTGCTTGCACAAGAAATCTTATACCTTGAATAAAGCTTAAAGTTGCCACTTGGACTCTAATTTTGTTCTACTTTCTTCCTGTCAGTTTTCTTCACTGTCCAACTTTCATACTCATATGCAGTAATGGGGAATACTATAGCATGAGCTATCTTAATCTCGAACACAATCCCATTTGCAAACCTCACATTGCTTTCATGGTCCTTAGAACCACGGCAGTGATCTACGAACTGCTCGCCTCTCTAATTAGCGCCGATGAACATAAGTGAAAACTTTTTAAAAAATGTTTTATTAATTTTTAAATAACAGTATAGAAAAATGCAAATTATGCATTCATGCACCAGACAGGCATGTGAACTAAATGAAGAATAGCTTGTCTGTAGCTCCACATATTTTTTTTAAAAAGTTCTGTATTCCAAACCAGGCTCCACCTGGAGATTGGCAACCCTAGTTTTGATGGAACAGGATGGACTAGGCTTGTTGTTGTTGTTATTATTATTAATTATTTTCTACCCATCCCCCCATGAGACAGGAAACAAAGTGGCTACATTGGTTTAAATAACTTCCTGTCAGTTTCCGGGTCTGTGTTGGAAAATTCCCGGAGACTTTGGGGGGTGGAGCCAGCAGAGGGTGGGGTTTGGGGAGGGGAGGGGCCTCAGCAGGGTACCATGTCACAGAGCCCATCCTTCCAAGCAGCCATTTTCTCCAGGGGATAAGACAAAAATCAGCTGTGCCAGAAAAGAGCAAAAAACCAAGTATTTAGAAAATTTTACAAATTTATCAGAAGTTCTCAATTCATGCGATAAAAATCCACTACAAAGGAAATCCCACACATATACAGTCCACAAAAATCCATTCTGATGTGTCGACTCCTGAAGAAATTCGCAACTCCCAACGGGTCAAATAACCTCTTCCTTCCTTTCAACACACAAGGAGTGCAACCAACGACGTCGGCTTCTAAGGTAAAAGTCACCTCAAGTGATCACTAGCTTGAACCATGTTCCGCGATAGACAGCTTTTTCAAAAGCTTTAAGAAGTTAAGAATGGGCGTTGGTAAGAGCGTGATAGAATGATACTTTAAGGTTTATCATTCGGCTTTTGAAAAAGCTATCTATAGTGGAACGTGGTTCCAGCTAGCGATCACTTGAGGTGACTTTTACCTTAGAAGCCGACGTCGTTGGTTGCACTCCTGTGTTGAAAGGAAGGAAGAGGGTTTTTGACCCATTGGGGGTGCGGTCACACGTACCATTAGTGACGACACAGCTCCATCTGGCTGACAGATTAAAAGTGTTCATTCAGACAGCCATATCTCGCAAATGAGCATCATCCGGGCTCATCCAGGCTTGCTACGCATGAATGGCGCATTAATTTGACAGTACATAAAGTCCGGCCCTTTTTCAAAACAGCGGCACAAGATCGGCTTTTTGTTGTTTGGACAGCTCACGCGTGATACTGCCTCTCACCTTTTTTTTAAAGAAAGCCCCAGCAGACATGCGCATTGCCAGATCGTCCGGGAATCTGAGATGATGCTTCTGCTTCTCCAATCAACACAGGATTGGAGGGGGGGGGAACGTTATCCCACTCTTCAGAACAGGAAAAAATTCTTTTTTTTCATTGTGGAGGATTTCAAGATATCATTGTCACTGCCAATTTCTAGGAAAATAATTCCTGGCAGTTCCGTGGTTTGGATCGGCAATGTTAATTCTGGAAACTTTCGCCCTTCCCCCCTGCCTCTGAAGAAAGTTTTGATTTCCCAGCTCCAAACAGTTGGGCGCATGTTCAATGGACCCCCTCCCCTCCCAGAAATCACCATCTGATTACGCATGCTCCAAGAAAGAAGCGTGATAGTATTGGATGTCTGATCACGCACAACAGAATGAATCGCATTCTTGGATGCTCGTCTGAACTGCCCTGCATCAATTCAATATTCAGCAGTTCAGATTTGAGCGCTACACACCCGCTTTTAATGGTAGGGGTGACCGCACCCTGGGAGTTACGAATTTCTTCAGGAGTCAACACATCAGAATGGATTTTTGTGGACTGTATATGTGTGGGATTTCCTTTGTAATGGATTTTTATCGCATGAATTGAGAACTTCTGATAAATATGGAAAATTTTCTAAAGACTTGTTTTTTTGTTCTTTTCTGGCACAGCTGATTTTTGTCTTATTCTCTAACTGTGCAGCCAGTGCTGGACTTTATTTTCTCCAGGGGAGCTGATTTCTGCCAGTTGTGGGCAGGAGATCCCATGGTTTGCAGGCTCTCCCCTGGCTTTAGGATTATCAGAAAGTGGGGTGGGGAGCAGTGTCCCCTGAGTTAGTGTGAGCTAGCTCAAAAGTATTTTTTTCACACATTTTTGTTTTCGCTCAGATAGTACAGCAAGGATGACCCCAGGGCAGACCAATTTATTCAGTAGACAAGTCATTTGCTCACAACTTTAATGCTAGTAGCTCATGAAGTAGAACTTTTGCTCACAAGACTCCACAGCTTAAAGGGAGTATTGGTGGGGAGGGAAATGTCCATTATACCCTATGGAGACTGACTGTGGGTATCTGGAGCTCTGGGGGAGCTGCTTTTTGAGGTACAGGCACCAAATCTTTAGCATAGCATCTGGTGCCCCTCCTCAAAATATCCCCCAAGTTTTAAGAAGGTTGGACCAGAAGGTCTAATTCTGTGAGCCCCAAAAGAAGGTGCCCCTGTCTTCCATTATTTTTAAGGAAAGGAAGTCATTTAAAAGGAGCATGGTCCCTTTAAATGTGATGGCCAGAGCTCCCTTCAGAGTTCAATCATGCTTGTCACAACCTTGTTCCTGACTCCACCCCCAAAGTCTCCTGGCTCCACCCCCAAAGTCCCCAGATATTTCCTAAGTTGGATCTGGCAACTCTAACTCCAGAAAACACCCTAACTGTTGAGCTCCTGTTACTTTAGGGTTTGTAGAATCTTTCGGGGTCAAGTGCCGTGTTCTACTGGAGAAAGTTTTCCTTCCAGACGTTTCGTTCTCAGCTGCGGAGAACATCCTCAGTGGCGTTGCAGCCGGAGCAGGCGCTCAGACCTTCTTGGCTGCTGTGCATTGTTACTTTGTTGGAGAGCATCGCCCAAACCTCAGTGGTGATCAATGAACTGCCTGCCTCTCTAATTACTGTGCACTCACCAAATTGAAAACTTTATTGCTAGCTTTCCAGCTGTGATTTATTCTTGATTTCTGTTTTTGCTTTTTTTTTAAAAGCTCCTGGTTCATGTTTCAGCTCCATTGTGGAAACGACCCACCGCCTTTGATTTATATTTACATTTTCCACCTCTCCAATTTACTGTTTCCTTGGCTTTGCACATTTTCTTCTTTGGAAGTCTAGCTGATAAAATCTTTGCTTTTGTAATAGCTGGAAAAGCCACGAACCTGGTCATTTCCGACGGGCCACCTTAGATGATGGAATGCAAATCAGCCAGTATCATATTGAAAACAAATCGGCCAGTATCATAATGCCCCTGTATAAATCGATGGTGCAGCCTCATTTGGAGTACTGTGTACAATTCTGGTCACCGCACCTCAAAAAGGATATTATAGCATTGGGGAAAGTGCAGAAAAGGGCTACTAAAATGATTAAAGGGTTGGAACGCTTTTCCTATGGAGAAAGGTGAAAACTCTTGGGGCTCTTTAGCTTGGAGAAACGGAATAAAAGGAAGTACTTCTTTACTCAAAGGATGATTAACATGTGAAATTCACTGCCACAGGAGGTGGTGGCGGCTACAAGCATAGATAGCTTCAAGAGGGGATTGGATAAGCATATGGAGCAGAGGTCCATCAATGGCTATTAGCCACAGCTTATTGTTGGAACTCTCCGTCTGGGGCAGGGATGCTCTGTATTCTTGTGCTTGGGGAGGCACAGTGGAAGGACTTCTGGCCCCACTGGTGGACCTCTTGATGGCACTTGGGGGTTTTTTTGGCCACTGTGTGACACAGAATGTTGGACTGGATGGGCCATTGGCCTGATCCAACATGGCTTCTCTTCTGTTCTTATGTGACACAGAGTGTTGGACTTGATGGGCCATTGGCCTGATCCAACATGGCTTCTCTTATGTTCTTATGTGTGACACAGAATGTTGGACTGGATGGGCCATTGGCCTGATCCAACATGGCTTCTCTTCTGTTCTTATGTGTGACACAGAGTGTTGGACTTGATGGGCCATTGGCCTGATCCAACATGGCTTCTCTTATGTTCTTATGTGACACAGAATGTTGGACTGGATGGGCCATTGGCCTGATCCAACATGGCTTCTCTTATGTTCTTATGTGACACAGAGTGTTGGACTGGATGGGCCATTGGCCTGATCCAACAGGGCTTCTCTTCTGTTCTTATGTGACACAGAGTGTTGGACTGGATGGGCCATGGGCCTGATCCAACATGGCTTCTCTTCTGTTCTTATGTTCTCAATACCCAACAGATGGTTGCCCTGTAGTTGATGCATAGGAATAAGGATGCCAACCTCCAGGTGGGATCTGGAGATCCCCTGCAATTACCAATCATCTCCAGATGATGGAGATCAGTTCCCCTGGAGGAAATGGATGCTTTGGAGGGTGGACTTTGTGGCATTGTCTCCCACTGAGGTCCCTGTCTTCCCCAGGCTACATCTTCAAATCTCCAGGAGATTCACAGCCTGGAACTGGCACCACTACCCATCAGGAACAAGTACCTGACAAGGTTCCTGTTAAATAGTGAGTTCAATGCAGGGAAGAGGTGAAGTTGCAGTGATCACAGCTTGTTATTGTAATAACAGCATTGCAATGGTTAAAGCGCAAAGGTGTTAAACATGCAGCTCGGGGGCCGAATCAGACCCCCGGAGGGCACTTATCAGGTCCCAGAGCAACTGGATGTCGTCCGCTTCCTTTTCCCTCTCTCTTGCTTCCTTCTGCATAACTGTTTGCTTTGCAAGGTTTGTTCAATCGCACAGGAGCTGCAAAACAAAGTCTCTATTTTCTTCATTGGCTGAGGCTCCTCCCTTAGGGAGGAAGCGGGGAAGGCAAAGCCTGCTTTGCCAAGCTCTCTCAATCATACAACACAGCTACTGAGCCAAGACTCTCTTCAATCTACAGGCTGAGGCTCCTCCTCTTTCTGGTCTCCAGGGGAAGGAAGGAAAGAGCCAGAGCTTCCTTTGCCCAGTTCCCTGGATCCCATGGGAGAAATACAAAGAAAGCACCTTTAAGACCTATGAGAGCTAATGTTTTAAGCATATTTTATTAATTGTGTTTGTCTCTGACCTTTATAAAGTTTATATCTCTGCTTATTGTTGTTGTTCAGCTGCACAGTTGAGTCTGACTCTTTGCGACCCCATGGACCAAGTCACGCCAGGCCCTTCTGTCTCCTACCATCCTCCAAAATCTGCTCAAATTCGTGTTTGTTACATCAGTAATGCTGTCCAGCCATCTTTTGCTGTCCCCTTCTTCTTTGGCCTTCTGTCTTTCCCAGCATCAGGATCTTCTCCAGTGAGGGCTCCCTTCTCATTTGGTGGTCAAAGGATTTGAGCTTCAGCTTCAGCATCTGACCTTCCAGGGAACAGTCAGGGTTGATTTCCCTTAGGACTGACTGATTTGATTTTCTTGTGGTCCAAGGGACTCTCAAGATTCTTCTCCAGCACCACAGCTCAAAAGCATCTATTCTTCTGCGCTCATCCTTCCTTATGGCCCAGCTCTCATAGTCATACATTGCTACTGGGAATATCATCGCTTTGACTTTACAGACTTTTGTTGGCAGGGTGATGTCTCCACTTTTTATTATACTGCCCAGCTTCGCCATAGCTGTCCTCTCAAGGAGCGAACGTCTTTTAATTTCATCTTTACTACTGGGAAGCTGGTTCAGGTAGCCGACTCCAGGTTGACTCAGCCTTCCATCCTTCTGGAGTCGGTAAAATGAGTACTCAGCTTGCTGGGGGGAAAGTGTAGATGACTGGGGAAGGCAATGGCAAACCACCCCCTAATAGGTCCCACATGGCCTAGCCCGACAAGTTCTCATTTATGTTAGAACCGGCTGTCATAACAAATGAGTTTGAATGGGGCCAAGGGGCCCAAATATATACACAGACAAGTTCCTGAGCTGAAATGCCATTGGGTCATTTGGGCTGGTGATTGGTCCGGGGAAGCAGGGATTTGGATCCTGCTGCCTATTGTTCCCAGTCCCCAAGCTCAGTTCTAAAGGCTCCCAGGAGCCCGGCAGGGACTGCCTCAAATACAGAGTCCACGTTCTAAACATAGGGCGTTTTCGCACTGACCTTACTCCGGAGCGACGTCCCTCTTCACCGCGCAGCGTCTGCGCGGATTTCGCACCAGTTGCTCCGCAGAACCCGGAAGAGCCGCAAAGTCCCGCGGCTTTTGCGTCGCAAATGTAAACCGCCAAAAACCAGTTTACATTTGCGACTCAAAAGCCGCAGGACTTTGCGGCTCTTCCGGGTTCTGCGGAGCAATTGGTGCGAAATCCGCGCAGACGCTGCGCGGTGAAGAGGGACGTCGCTCCGGAGTAAGGTCAGTTCCGGAGTAAGGTCAGTGCGAAAACGCCCATAGAGTCCACATACATAGCAGTTCCATTTGGTGGTGGTTGGTTTCTGATTGTCCCTTGCATGACTGTTGTATATGTGATCTGAAACGTGTATATAGTATGGGGTTCTTGCCTGGCTCATTGGAACTTGTAGGACTAAGCTTGGGGACTCGGGAACAAGGGGAAGTAGGATCCAAATCCCTGCTGCCCTTCTCCAATCACGGGGCCCCCTGCTGGTTTGAACATATGAAGCTGCCATACTGAATCAGACCCTTGGTCCATCAAAGTCAGTATTGTCTACTCAGACTGGCAACAGCTGAAAGGTCCAATAGCATGCTAGCATGGGAACCTTGGATGTATACATAGCTGGCCCTGTTGGCCCAGTCTTCAGTCACAGAGTGCAGCCCTATAATATGCAGGGCTAATAAAAGAGCTAAGAGCCCCGTGGCGCAGAGCGGTAAAGCTGCAGTACTGCAGTCGGAGCCCTCTGCTGACGATCTGAGTTCAATCCCAGCAGAGGCTGGTTCAGGTAGCCGGCTCCAGGTTGACTCAGCCTTCCATCTTTTCGAGGTCGGTCAAAGGAGTCCCCAGCTTGCTGGGGGGAGAGTGTAGAGGACTGGGAAAGGCAACAGCAAACCACCCCATAAAAAGTCTGCCGTGAAAACGTTATGAAAGCAACGTCACCCCAGAGTCGAAAACGACTGGTGCTTGCACCTTTACCTTTAATAAAAGAGCTATGATCACTACCACCTTGCCTCTTCCTTACGTTGAACCTACTATGTTATAATGACTGATGTTATTACCCTGGTATTATTATCTTTGCTCATTAACAGGTGTTGTGTAATGTAACCCATTGAGATTCCACATGATAATAACCCTATTGTATAAATATGTTTCCATTTACTAACACTCACAAGGTCATTTGTTGAAACACTTCTCAGTTGTTGGGAGGTGGGATACGGACTCGCAGGTGGGGAGTGGCCGTGGGGAGACACGCAATCTCGTCTCCCTGGACCACACTGATAAGCGCTAACTGAAGAACAGCCTTGACTATTGGGACCTGGGAAGGAACTGTATTTTATTCTGCTGAAGACTTTCAAAAGACGTTCGACGGGTGCAGGAAAATGAATAGCTGTCCCCCCCCCACCCTGTATAATAGTTGGTAACTTATTGTGCCTGTTTGGTGTAGTGGTTAAGTGTGTGGACTCTTATCTAGGAGAACTGGGTTTGATTCCCCACTCCTCCACTTGCAGCTGCTGGAATGGTCTTGGGTCAGCCATAGCTCTCGCAAAGTTGTCCTTGAAAGGGCAGCTTCTGGGAGAGCTCTCTCAGCCCCATCCACCTCACAGTGTGTCGGTTGTGGTGGAAGAAGATCAAGAAGATTGTGAGCCCCTCTGAGCCTCTGAGATTTGAAGTGGAGGGTGGGATATAAATCCAATGTCTTCTTCTTCTTCTTGCTTTAAGTCTCATCCAAGACTTTTTTTTTTTTGTAGAAAAAGCTCAGCAGGAACTCATTTATATATTAGGCCAGGGGTGGCCAACGGTAGCTCTCCAGATGTTTTTTGCCTACAACTCCCATCAGCCCCAGCCATTGGCCATGCTGGCTGGGGCTGATGGGAGTTGTAGGCAAAAAACATCTGGAGAGCTACTGTTGGCCACCCCTGTATTAGGCCATACCCCCTGATACCAAGCCAGCCAGAACTGTTTTCCTTCTCAGAAAAAGCCCTGGTTTCATCATTAAACTCATCATTACCTGCTCGGTCTCATCATTAAACTTCTTTTGGTCCCACTCAAGGAGTCTCGTGATTGAACCTGGGCAAAACTTTACACTGCACCCCCCTGTCACCAGACAGCGGTCCTAAGCAGGAATGACCCCCAAGTCTTTCTTCCCTTTCACTCCCTTAACGTTCATGACTGCTTGTTGTTCTCATCTACATTTGATTTGTATTTACCATGACTCCGTTTTTACAAGAGCTGATTTATTTGAGGGGACTCCACCATCTTACCTGCGAGAAATAAGATCCCCATCTATAAATAATAAAGTTATAAGTGAAGTGGCTTATATTTCACATTATAGGGTCTCCCCCCCCTCCCCCAAGCATCTCAACATGAAGACTTTGAGGCTGATGCGGATTGTCAGCCATTAAATAAGGCCCAATAAAACCGAGCCATCCGCCGTCTCTCGTTACCTGCTCGGTGAAATTAAACTCCTCCTTGAAGGGAGGCCTCGTAGTGCGAATATCTTCTGTCTGCCCATCTTTTACTTTTCAAACCATGCCTTGTAAATCAATTTCTATTAGAATCCACCTAAAACAATATTTTGCCCAATAAAGTTTATGCTTCGGAGATATCAAGTAGTCCGGTTAGCTCTTTGGGGGGTATGCGTTCGTATCATAAATTGCTCTCTAGGATGACACTATTTCTTGGAAACTTTCTATTTTTTCTGTTAGGTCAAGAAGCCTGTAATTCTGAAAGTGATCCTTGAACCTTATTTAATGCAGCAGAACGCAACTGGAAAAGGGGGATTGAACTTTAGTGCCGGCAAGTGGGAATGTAATAACTTCTCCCCCCATCTCCTCTGTAAAGTGACTTTGGGCCATGTGATGAATGCCGAACCTTCGCTTGCTAGGTTTCCCCGATATTATACACTTGTAGCAAATAAGGTTAGAACCTTTAAAATATAGCGTTTAGTAATATGCTGGAAATGGCTTCTTCGCGACTCCTTGAAAGGTCAACGCATTTGCTTTCAAGTCGTAATTTTAGTCCGGGCCTCTGCCGAGGGGAACACACTGGCCCGCATTCCCTCAATTTCTCAAGGACTGAAATAAAATCACGGAGGAAGTTCATAGATTGTATGGGTCTCAGTGTTATAGATGTACAAGCTTCCATTAAAGCGGTACAGTGAAACAAAAATAGAAAGCTATTCAGTCCTCCCCGAGCCACATCTGTGCCATATTTCCCTTGCGGGGATGCCAGCCTCCAGATGAGACCTGGAAATCCCCAGGAATTATAACTCATCTCCAGAAAAAGTGGTAACATTGGAGTATAGTGCAGGGGTAGTCAAACTGTGGCTTGGGAGCTTTTTCTTCTTCTTCTTCTTCTTCTTCTTCTTCTTCTTCTTCTTCTTCTTCTTCTTCTTCTTCTTCTTCTTCTTCTTCTATTATTATTATTATTATTCCACCCATTCCCCTAGGGGCTCAGAGCAGAGTACAATATAAATAATAAAATCACAATAAAATCGCAACGGCATGACAATAAAAACCTATTACAATGTTCAGTCTAACAGAATGGGTCAGCAGGACCATATAATAAGATGGTATAGCAAGACAATACAACGAATCAGCGCAGTAGGATAGTACAGTAGGGGAGGCCAACCGATCTAGCCTGGAGAGGAGGCAGCTGAGAGGTGATATGATCACCATCTTCAAGTACTTGAAGGGCTGTCATAGAGAGGATGGTGTGGATTTGTTTTCTGTGGCCCCAGAAAGTAGGACCGGAATCAATGGGTTGAAATTAAATCAAAAGAGTTCCGGCTCAACATTAGGAAGAACTTCCTGACCTTTAGAGCGGTTCCTCAGTGGAACAGGCTTCCTCGGGAGGTGGTGGGCTCTCCTTCCTTGGAGGTTTTTCAACAGAGGCTAGATGGTCATCTGACAGCAATGCGAATTTAGGGGGACAAAAAAATTGTGAGTTTCCTGCATTGTGCATGGGGTTGGACAAGATGACCCTAGAGGTCTGTTCCATCTCTAAGATTCTAATGGGTAGATGCCCGCCACCTCACCTGAAGACCTGGTGAAACAGCTCCATTTTACAGAGCCTACGGAAGGCTAACAAGCCAGGTAGGGCCCGGATCTCCATAGGGAGCTGAGTCCACCAGGTTGGGGCCAGGACTGAAGATATGGGGCTCTCACACATATTATGTGGCTCTTGAAGCCCCTACCTCCCCATTGACCAGCTTGAAGAAGGCATTTGTTTCTTTAAATCACTTATTCCAGCCAAGCCAACTAGTGGCTCCGCACATTTTATCGTAGCATCTTTGGCTGGTGGCCAGGAGGGAACTGGCAACCCTAGAATCAACTCTGAATATCTTTGGTCTTAATGGAGGACTAACTTGGTTCACAAAGAGCCCCGTGGCACAGAGCGGTAAAGCTGCAGTACGACCTAGGATCAATCCGGCAGATGCTGGGTTCAGGTAGTTGGCTCAAGGTTGACTCAGCCTTCCATCCTTCCGAGGTCGATCAAATGAGTCCCCAGCTTGCTGGGGGGAAAGCGTAGAGGACTGGGGAAGGCAATGGCAAACCACCCCGTAAAAAGTCTGCTGTGAAAACGTTATGAAAGCAACATCACCCCTGAGTCGAAAATGACTGGTGCTTGCACAGGGGACTACCTTTACTTTAATTTGGTTCACAGTCAGCGGTGATTTCATAGAAAAAGAGGTGCTGGAGCTCATTAACACAACTCATTTACATAACTCATTTGTATTAGCCACACACCCCTGACATCACCGGAAAGTGTACTGAATTATATGAGCTAAGCATCTCTCTTAAAATGCTTCTTGAGTTAATATTGCCATAATAAAACCTTACTCCCTTCATACTTTTAAAATTACTTTCCTCCTATGTGGCCACAGTGGCATGAGGAAGATTTCCATCTGCCTGCTTTATATGCTTTGGTTATTGTCCCACTTTTTTTGTGGAGAAAAATATTAAGAAGTTTGTGAAATCTCCGAGTTCAGCAAAATTTTCACAGGGGGGCTTGAACCATGGAGCCCAGAAGCAAGTATTTGGGGGGGCAGGGGTAAGAATGCAAGAGCACAATGAAATTTAGAGGATCTGGAGTTCCGCTCCTGTGAGCTCCTGCCCAAAATGAGGCCTGTTCCCAGTTGTTCTTAGCTGTTTTCAGAGATCTCGGTGCAAGCAGAGTGATGCTCTCTATTCCTGGTGTTTCAGAAGGGCAACAGAGTGAGGGCTTCTGGTGTCCTGGCCCCACTGATGGACCTCCTGATGGCACGTGTTTTTTTTTTGCTTTTGTTTTGGCCACTGTGTGTCACAGAGTGATGGACTGGATGGGCCATTGACCTGATCCAACATGGAGAGCCAGTTTGGTGTAGTGGTTAAGTGTGCGGACTCTTATCTGGGAGAACCAGGTTTGATTCCCCACTCCTCCACTTGCACCTGCTAGAATGGCCTTGGGTTAGCCGTAGCTTTGGCAGAGGTTGTCCTTGAAAGGGCAGCTTCTGTGAGAGCCCCCTCAGCCCCACCCACCTCAGATGGTGTCTGTTGTGGGAGGAGAAGATATAGAAAATTGTAAGCCGCTCTGAGTCTCTGTTTCAGAGAGAAGGGCGGGGTATAAATCTGCAATGGTAATTCTTCTTCTTCTCTTCTCTTGTTATGTTCAAAGCATCTGAAGTATATTCTTCAGTCATTTTTTTTTTCCCATTCTTCAGAGGTAGCATTCAGGCAGGACTGGATCTACAGGTTTTTTGAAGGGGGGCAAAACAAAAAAAAATGGTGCCCCCTTATGAGTCCATTCTACTTTATGGTCCCATAGAATAGAATGGACTCCATGCCCATAGAATAGAATGGACTCCATACCCACCCCCCTCAGGTGGCGCCCAGAGCAATCACCCCCTCTGCCTCCCCCTAGATCTGGCCCTGGATTCAGGGTCCGCCAAAATGGGGACAAGAGTTTGGACTGCTATTCGGCAACCCTCGATTTTGCTGAAATGGAGGACAGCTGACTTGGAATCACCATGGGGCGGGGGGCGGGGGGAAGAGCGTTGAAGCCAAAGATCTCGAACAAAAATAAAGCTGCTAAGGAGAATGATTATATGGGTCTGAACAGACTGTTGACTGTGTGGAATCGCAATTATCTCGTAGACTCCTGGGATGTTGCCGAGGCAATCATTACTTTGCACTACAAAACTGGGCAGATTGTTCTCGGGTGCCGAATGTATCGATTCTTGCTGTTCTCCGGCCTCCTGCCAAGCACCTGACCGTGCCATTTAAGTGCGTGTTAACCAAACACATCAATAAACATAAAACATTCTTTTTTAAAAAAAGAAAAAAAACACCCTAAAATCACCTCATAAATAATAATAAAGGAGTGAATTATTTCCTCGCCGTAAGTGTAATTGATGTCGTTATGAATCAACCGCACAATTTATTCCATTCCCCAAGTTTTAAAGCAGATGAAAGCTTCCGTCAAGCTTATTCATTTATTTCTCGCAAAGATAATTTATCTTGCTTACAAGGACCTTTTTCATAGCCGTTTCCGTCACCAGAAATGTCCACAGAAAAAGAAGATTACATTTTCAATACTTCTTTGTGTATGTGTGTGTGTGTGTGTGTTCTTGTTGTTTTAGCTTTCCCATCTATTTCAGGTAAAAGGTAAAGGTAAGTCCCCTGTGCAAGGACCAGTGGTTTCCTACTCTGGGGCGACATCGCATCACAACATTTTCATGGTAGACTTTTTTTTTATGGGGTGGTTTGCCATTGCCTTCCCCAGTCATCTATACTTTCTCCCCAGCAAGCCGGGTGCTTATTTTACCAACCTCGGAAGGCTGAGTCAACCTTGAGCCGGCTATCTGAACCCAGCTTTCACCGAGATCAAACTCAGGTTGTGAGCAGAGGGCTCCGACTGCAGTACTGCGACTTCACCACTCTGTGCCACGGGGCTCTTCTATTTCGGGAGCAGTGCAAATTAGAAGCTTTTTGAGAAAGGGGCTTTCTGGGTGATAACTCGAACTGTGTCCCAACACCCATGTTAGATGGTACAAGAGAAAAATGTCAGAGCAGCCTTACATGGTTGGAACAGTGGTCCATCTAGGCCAGCATCCTATTCCACACAGTGACAACAAAACCATCGCAAATGATAGTTTCAGAGGGTAGCCATGCTGACCTACAGCAGTAAGGCTAGATTCAAGTCCAGTAGCCCCTTAGAGACAAAGAGGCCGAAAGCTTTTGAGAGTCAGCACTCCTTTTTGTCAGATGCAAATGATGCTTCAGTAAAAACAAGAGCATAAGAGAAGCCACGTTGGATCAAGCCAACAGTCAAACATGGTGGCCAAAACTCAAGTGCCATCAGGAGGTCCATCAGCGGAGCCAGAACTTCAGAAGCCCTCCCACTCTGGCCCCACAAGCACCAAGACTACAGAGCATCACTTCCCCAGACATAGGAACGTGAGAAACCATCTTGGATCAAGGCAATGGCTCATCCAGTTTAGCATGCATTGTCACACAATGGCCAAAGCCCAGGTGCCATCAGGAGGCCCACCAGTGGGGCCAGAAGCCCTCCCATTGTTGCCCCTCACAAGCACCAAGAATACAGAACATCACTGCCCCAGACAAAGTGTTCTGTCTGTCTGTACCTGGGACTAATAGCCACTGATGGATCTCTGCTCCAGATGTTTATCCAATCCCTGCTTGAAGTTGCCCACGCTTGTAGCTCAGCTGTCAACTCTGCCTCAGCAGAAGGGTTGCTGGTCGTGAAAAGAGCCATGAAGTAGCAGCTGACTTCTGGCAACCCCATGAGGTTTTCAAGGCAAGCAACGTCCCCTGCTGGTTCCCAGGAAGGACCTGGAAAACCTAGATGTAGTAGAAGAAGACATTGGATTTATATCCCACCCTATACTCTGAATCTCAGAGTCTCAGAGCAGCTCACAATCTCCTTTCCCTTCCTCCCCCACAACAGACACCCCATGAGGTGGGTGGGACTGAGAGCTCTCCCAGAAGCTGCCCTTTCAAGGACAGCTCTGCAAGAGCTCTGGCTGACCCAAGGCCATTTGAGCAGGTGCAAGTGGAGGAGTGGGGAATCCAACCCGGTTCTCCCAGATAAGAGAGCTCTGGCTGACCCAAGGCCATTCCAGCAGGTGGAAGTGGAGAAGTGGGGAATCAAACCCAGTTCTCCCATAAAAGAGTTTGCACACTTTACTGCTACATGAAACTGGCTCTCAAGTACTACTGACAACCCCCACTATGGCTGAGTTCATTGACATAGGACAGCAAAAGCATGATTTAATTTTTCACAGTTCAGTACCGATGGAAGAACCCATTTGGGAATTATACTTTGAGATAAATTTTGAAAATAAGAAGACAGGGCAAATGCCAAAGCTGCAAATGTGTAGATTTAGTGGTACGTTAAGGGGCTTAATTTACAACCTATAGGAAACGAATGCCTGGGCTGCTAATTAAAAGTAAAATTTACACCTTGTCAGGACCAAGACTCTTACAGCTATGAGTAACACCTTCTGTTTGTTGAGTTGTAAACCGAGAAATACAATTGCAAAAATTGCAGAGAAACTCGGGAAGATAAAGTCTTGGAAATAAATAGAACAAGACAACCCAACACCTTGCATCTTCTGGGCTCCTGTGGTTTCTGCGGTAGCCCCCGGTATAAATTATATCAAAGAATATACAATTACAATTATACAAAGAATATACAACTCAGATTCAGATTATTTATTACGGTACATATCCAATAAAAGCAATTTAAGAAGCCCGCCCGTTCAAAATCTGATGTACAAAGGACTCAAACACTTAAGCATGGTTGCTACAGTAGGATAAAAATATTCAAAAAAGGGAGCTTTGCAAAATGTAAAAATATACAAAAAGGATAAAAACGGTCAACTCCAAAGTCCCTCCTTTACAAAATCGTCACAAATTCTCCTGGCAGCCGCCAGAAATCTGGTGCAATCATACGTAAATTGAGGATTCGAGTCTGCTAACGATGGCATCTCTCTAGCAGAGGGTGAATATGTTGATACGGATGCTTTTGTATAGTCCACACTCAAGCAAAACATGGTCGATCGTTTCCACCTTATCTGTACAGCAAGGGTAAGCCCGCTCTACCATTGGCAACTTTCTATAATGGCCTTCTATGACTGCAGATGGAAAAATATTGCCATAGAAAAGGCCTTTCTGTGAGATGGTATTACTAGATTTGAAAAGTAAATTCTGCTAACTTATCCATTCTCACCAGCTGTTGGGATGGGGTCTCTAAAAGGCTGACCCCCGAGGATAGCCAGTGTTTGAGTTAGGGTTTGTAGAATCTTTCGGGATCAAGTGCCGTGTTCTACTGGAGAAAGTTTTCCTTCCAGACGTTTCGTTCTCAGCTGCGGAGAACATCCTCAGTGGCGTTGCAGCCGGAGCAGGCGCTCAGACCTTCTTGGCTGCTGTGCATTGAGTGGGGCCAGGGCTGCTGGAGAGCTGCTATTTCTAGGCTGGAGGGGGTGTGGTGAAAGGGCAATTGGTTTGTGGATGTGCCCATTGTTTGGTGGGGCTTCCTGGAAGGGTAGTGATAAGGAAACTGGCTGTTGAATGTGACCATTGTTCTGTGTTAATTGCTGGGAAGGTTGGAAGAGGTTTGAAGATAAGGAAGATGGTTGTTGTCCTACCCTGTCTTTCAGGTCAGTGTAGTAATACCAATGATCTTTGCTTTTCTCGACTGTACTAGGGTTGCCAATCCCCATTTGGGGGCGGAGGATCACCCAGTTTGTAGGCCCTTCCCCACTTCAGGGTCATCAGGAAATGGGGGGGGGAAGGGAAAAGTCTGCTGGGCACTCCATTACATCCTATGGTGATCAATTCCCATAAGAAGAAGAAGATATTGGATTTATATTCCGCCCTCCACTCAAGAGTCTCAGAGCTGTTCACAATCTCCTTTATCTTCCTCCCCCACAACAGACACCCTGTGAGGTGGATGGAGCTGAGAGGGCTCTCACAGCAGCTGTCCTTTCAAGGACAACCTCTGCCAGAGCTATGGCTGACCCAAGGCCATTCCAGCAGGTGCAAATAGAGGAGTGGGGAATCAAACCCGGTTCTCCCAGATAAGAGTCCACATTCTTAAACACTACACCAAACTGGCTCCATAAGGCATAATGGAGAATTGATCCGTGGTTTTCTGGGGCTCGGGGGGCTGTTTGTTGAGGTAGAGTCACCAAATTTTCAGCATAGCATCTGGTCCCTCTCCTCAAAACAGCCTCCAAGTTTCAAAAAGAGTGGACCAGGGGGTCCAATTATATGAGCCCAAAAGAAGGTGCCCCTATCCTTCATTATTTCCAGTGGAGGGGAGGCATTTAAAAGGTATGCGGTCACTTTAAATGTGATGGCCAGAACTCCCTTTGGAGTTCAATTATGCTTGTCACACCCTTGCTCCTGGCTCCACCCCCAAAGTCTTCTAGCTCCACCCCCAAAGTCCCCAGATAGTTCTTGAGTTGGACCTGGAAACCCTAGACTGCACATCAGTATCTCCGGGTTAGCATCAGGCGACCAATACCCTGAACCGCCTACATGCAGGATCGGGACTGCGGCTTCCAGTGGCACCTTCCACCTGCCGTTTCGCCCCTTGCCCATCCGGCGGTATAACCGGATGGACAGGCTGGGCCCACCAACCTCGCCAGCCTAAGAGAAAGAAAACTCTAACATCAAACCCGGGCAGATAGAGCTCGTTAATGTAACACCTACCACCTGGAGGACATCAGTGTGATGCAATGGGTAAAGAGTCAGACCAGAATCTGAGGAAAACCAGGTTCAAATCCCAACTTGTGACATGGATGTTTGCTGAGTGAGCCTTGGCCAGTCACACAATTCACAGACTACCCTACCTCACAAGGTTGTTGTGAAGATAAAACGGAGGCAACAACAATGGAGGATGGTTTTGGTCCCCTCTGAGAAGGAAGGAAAAAGGGAAGGTCCCCTGTGAAAGCACCAGTCATTTCCAACTCTGGGGCGACGTTGCTATCACGACGTTTTCACAGCAGACTTTTTACGGAGTGATTTGCCATTGCCTTCCCCAGTCATCTACAGCAAGCTGGGTACTCATTTTACCGACCTCGGAAGGATGGAAGGCTGAGTCAACCTTGAGTCGGCTACCTGAAAACCCAGCTTCCTCCGGGATCGAACTCAGGTCATGAGCAGAGCTTAGGACTACAGTACTGCAGCCTTAACACTCTGCTCCACAGGGCTCTTTCCCTGGGATGGAAGGCAGGGTATAAAATAAATAAATCATTAAATAAAATAAACTGGTCCAAGAGACTTTCTCATCACCACTATTCCCCTATGATAGGTGCAAATCATGATACCCGACACTGAAGAAATTCTCTCTCCTGATTGTTATCACCTCTGGGTTGGGAAATTCCCGGAGATTTGGGAGCACGCAGAGTTTGGAGTGGGACATCAGCAGGGTATAAGGCCATAGAGCAGGGGTGTCAAAGTCATTTGTTATGAGGGCTGGATCTGACATAAATGAAACCTTGTAGGGCCAGGCCATGTGTGTCATAAAATACAATGACAGGTAGCACAGGTATTAACTTTATAAATGACTCAGACGAACCATTAAAAAGATTAGCATTCTTGCAATATTTTGTCTATCTAACCGTCTCTAGTAACTGACACCTCTTGTTCTGAATTATTGCAACAAAATCTGGAGACAATGTCTGTTCTGTAGCAATCTTGAGTATGCTGTTCAGGCGTTGTTCCGGTGTGTGTCTGTAAGTTGCAACCCTACTTTTGATTAACCGACATTCAACAACAGGGTTGTTGTGAGGATACAATGGAGGAGATAACAATGGAGGATGGTTTTAGTCCCTTTTGGGAAGAGAGGCAGGGTATGAATAAAGTATATAGCTAAATAATATAAACTGTTTCAAGAGACTTTCTCATCACCACCATTCCCCTATGACAGGGGCAAATCATGATACCCAACATTGAAAAATTCTCTCTCCTGATCGTTATCACCTCTGGGTTGGGAAATTCCTGGGGGCGGGCAGAGTTTGGGGTGGAACATCAGCAGAGTATAATGCCATAAAGCAGGGGTGTTGAACTTATTTGTTATGAGGACCAGCTCTAACATAAATTAAATCTTCTCAGGCCGGGCCATGAAATGTAATGCCAGGTAGTATTGATATAAACTTTATAAAGGACCCAGAAAAACTGCTAAAGTTCCGTTCAAGGGTTGCAGCCAACTATATTACATGAATGGTAGAAAAGGTGGACAAAAGTCTAGCTTTTTTTTTTTTTAAATGCTCAGTATATGTTAAATTTGAAAAATATCCCCAGACTCTTCAGACATTCATTCATGAAGAAAAGTGTTTCATTATATACGACGATAGGAGGCGAAGGAGAAAGAGTGAAAGCTTGAGTCATACAGTTGATCCAATATTTTCTACAACCAGAAAAAATAATTCCTATGTGCCGGTTGGAGTGGTACAAATTAACACCTATTGTCTCTCGTTGGAGCCAAAGGAATGCCATCAGCTATCACCGTTGCCACGATATTAGTTAACTCTGCCTATTGTGTTTGCTCAGTCACTCTGAAGGTACGTGATTGCTTCCCAGCAAAAAAATAACATTGCCGAAGAGATTAGACAATTGGAATGTCAAGATGCCGCTCCTTACGTCGAGCTGCCTTAACTTGCCCTAGAAATGCAAAAGAATTTTAGCGTTACCCTGACTTGGCCCTCGGCATAGGCTTTTGCACAAGGCTGAAGATTTCGGGAGGATCTCTCTATTGTTTTGGGAAACGTTTGCATTGGATAATGCTCGGCGTTTTCGTTGAAGCTAGCATCGATGCAAAAAAGAAGAAGAATTCGCTATAAATTCGACCTAGCATGTACAATGACAGAATCCAGTGTGTGTCATTGGGTGTGCTTTCCCCCCCATCCATGCAGAAACCGGCTGCATTCTGAACTCAACGAGTCCCCCCACCGGTTCCCACATTCCTAAAGATGAAGGCGTGCAGGAAATGGTTTAGCCCATGAGCTGTTGATATGTCAATAACTTAATTCTCCATGACAACTTCCACCGAGGAGCGAGAAAAGTCAATGGCAGGAAGTTCCTATCACCTTGGACTGCTGACAGAAGACTGAGCACCGTAAAGATGAAAGAGAGAGACACACACACAGAGAGGCCATAAGCCTTGATCGGCAATCATTTAACTATCAAGTCCAAGAATGCGAAAGCGTAATTAAAATGACACATACACAATGAATCATGCCAATATAAACCAGGGTTTCATAATCCATGAAACGAGCGTGCAATTCCCCCCAGTGGTTGACGGCAATAGACGTGTCCGTCAGGCCAACATTTCTCCTCATCTACTTGAGCTTCTTGCTCTTGACCTCTCCCTTTTCTTCGCCGCAGGCGTGATCCAGAATCTGAACTCGATTAAAAACTTCCAGTGACCCCAAATGCTTCCAGGAAGGGGTTTTTTTTTTCAGTTTGTTGAATGAGAATTGATGGTTGTAGGCAGCTGGAAAAAGCCTGCCCTGGCCTCCCACCTCTAGTATTCCAAGGAGGTCTCCAATCCAAGTAATTTCCAGAGTCAGCCCTGCTTAGCTTCCAAGATCTGATGAGATCAGGCTTGCCTGAGATATCTAGGTCAGGGCTTTCTAGGGCAGTTTTGATTGTATCACCTCTCAAATCCATTTCTCCTCCCCGTCCAGCACCAATCTTAATCCTTGAATCCCTTCCTATCCGGTGTGATAGTTAAATGGAAACTCCATACTAAGAGGTGCTGGGGAGAAATTAATGGCAGGGGGAAGCATTCCAAAACCATTGTGTTGACCACCTCAGCCATATTGTTGTAATCCCTTTCTCTTCCTCTAGAGGGCTGTTGAGACATCAAAAATTAGACTGTCAGGTGGCTCATGTCTGCAACAATAAAGTTTCTGTTCCGAAATTTTATGGATAAATTTTATTTTGCCCAATGCTAGGCCCATATTTTAGTGAAGATGTTCAGGTCTTTTTTTTTTATATATAGCAATAACGCACAGGAACACATTTCTGGCAGGCTTGGTGTCAGGGGGTGTGGGCTAATATGTACATGAGCTCTTGCTGGGCTTTTTTTGTAGAAAAACAATGTGCAAAACGACGGTGACATCAGCACTGTGTTCGGAAGCCCAAAATCTGTTATCCATCCCCGGACTAAGGGAGGCCAGATTAAGTTCGACACAGGCCAGGGCCTTCTCAGTGGTAGCACTGATGCTATGGAATGCTCTCCCAGAGGCCACAAGAGCCTTGCAGGACCTCTCCCAATTCCGCAGGGCCTGTAAAACTGAACTTTTTCGACAGGCCTAGAACAGCTAATGTGGGATGAGGAGGCCACTGGTATGCTGCTGAGCAATGAAGAAGAAAAAGAAGAAGATATTGGATTTATATCCCACCCTCCAATCCGAAGAGTCTCAGAGCGGCTCTCACTCTCCTTTACCTTCCTCTCCCACAACAGACACCCTGTGAGGAGGGTGGGGCTGGAGAGGGCTCTCACAGGAGTTGCCCTTTCATGGACAGAGTCTCAGAATGGCTCACAATCCTTTTTCCCTTCCTCCCCCACAACAGACACCCTATGAGGTGGGTGGGGCTGAGAGGGCTGTCCCAGCAGCTGCCCTTTCAAGGACAACCTCTGCCAGAGCTATGGTTGACCCAAGGCCATTCCAGCAGCTGCAAGCGGAGAAGTGGGGAATCAAACCCGGTTCTCCCAGATAAGAGTCCGCACACTTAACCACTGCACCAAACTGGCTCTCCATGCCATCTGTAAGTCTGCTAACCGAGCAACAGAAGAACTGAGATATCTATATAAACCGCCTGTGTTACAAAATCTCTTTCATAGCACCAGATGTTTGGTTTTAAATTGTTTGTATATATATATTTTTTATCCTTTTACAACTGTCATTCAAATTGTTTTATTATGACTGTTAGCCGCCCAGAGTCCACTTGCAGAGTGGGCGACATATAAATCTAAAGTAAGTAAGTGAGTAAATAAAGGGGGTGTGGCCTAATATGCAGATGAGTTCCTGCTGGGCTTTTTCTACAAACAAGCCCTGAAGATGTTACATGAGAAAGTTATTTGGTACTTGCTCTCAGCTGCGAGGACATTGTATGCGCAGCTTTGGAAACAAGAAAAAATACCAGAGAAATGGGATTGGATTGTGAAAGTTTTATCGTGGAGTGAAATGGACAAATTAACTAGAACCATAAAAGACTATGACTTAGACTTATTCAAAAAGGAGTGGAAGAAATTCAAAGGATATATGGAGAAAGAGTGGAACATAAAAAGACATTGGACAATTTTTTAGTATTAACTAAAAGTATTATATTTTGATAGATTAGTGGTACCTTTAGAATTGAATTCAAATTTATAACTTCGGGGAAGTCAATATTGAAGGGAGGGGGGGTGAAATATCATACGGTTTAGTGTAAGAAAAAGATATTAAATATTGTAACCATGTGTTATTAATAAATTGTTAAAACACAAGAGAAAGTTATTTTTGTTCGCAACGTGACTGGATAGAGATCCTGAATATACAGTCTTCTGTCCTTTAGCAGGCAGCTGGACTCTGTATCGTCTCATAAACGTTTCCCAGAGTCAGCCGTTCTTTCCTTGTGGCTCTCTCTCATTTGGAATACTGTGTGCAATTCTGGTCACCGCGCCTCAAAAAGGATATTATAGCACTGGAAAAAAGTCCAGAAAAGGGCAACTAGAATGAAAAGGGTTGGAACGCTTTCCCTATGAAAAAAGGTTGAAACGCTTGGGGCTCTTTAGCTTGGAGAAACGTTGACTGCGGGGTTACATGATAGAGGTTTACAAGATAATGCATGGGATGGAGAAAGTAGAGAAAGAAGTCCTTTTCTCCCTTTCTCACAATACAAGAACTCGTGGGCATTCGATGAAATTGCTGAGCAGTCAGGTTAAAACGGATAAGAGGAAGTCCTTCTTCACCCAAAGGGTGATTAACATGTGGAATTCACTGCAACAGGAGGTGGTGGCGGCTACAAGCATAGACAGCTTCAAGAGAGGGTTAGATAAAAATATGGAGCAGGTCCATCAGTGGCTATTAGCCACAGTGTGTGTGTGTGTATATATATATATATATATGTGTGTGTGTGTGTGTGTGTGTGTATTTAGGCCACTGGGTGACACAGAGTGTTGGACTGGATGGGCCATTGGCCTGATCCAACATGGCTTCTCTTATGTTCTTATGTGACACAGAGTGTTGGACTGGATGGGCCATTGGCCTGATCCAACATGGCTTCTCTTATGTTCTTATGTGTGACACAGAGTGTTGGACTGGATGGGCCATTGGCCTGATCCAGCATGGCTTCTCTTATGTTCTTATGTGTGACACAGAGTGTTGGACTGGATGGGCCACTGGCCTGATCCAACATGGCTTCTCTTATGTTCTTATGTGACACAGAGTGTTGGACTGGATGGGCCATTGGCCTGATCCAGCATGGCTTCTCTTATGTTCTTATGTGTGACACAGAGTGTTGGACTGGATGGGCCACTGGCCTGATCCAACATGGCTTCTCTTATGTTCTTATGCGACACAGAGTGTTGGACTGGATGGGCCATTGGCCTGATCCAACATGGCTTCTCTTATGTTCTTTTGTGATCTGGACTGCTCATGCCGGAAGGAGGGAGCTGATCAAGGTAAGATCCTGCATTATACCAACGACTTAGTGGGAGGGATGTTTCTAAAATTCACAGCTGCATGATGTCAGCACGAAATCACCATTTCTTTTCTGTGCCAATCAAAGGGACAAACCTCTATTTCATTTCCTATTTCATTTCATTTTCATTTTAATTTAATTTTTACGCTTATATCCTGCCCTATTCTGCAAGCGGGCTCAGGGCGGCTTCCAACAATAAAACCACAGAGTTAAAATAACATCATAAAAACAGACGTTACAAAACAGGAGCGGCACAGTAAACGGTCTTACAGACATAGGCGATAAACAGCACAGCGCTGATGGTTAACAACATAGCATAATACTACTACGAACCCAAAATACTAGCTACATATCCAAAATAGTCAAAAGTGTTAACATTGTTGCTTATTTAAAATCCTGTTGATTTCATCTTGTTTTTTTAATCTGGTGTTCTTCAATCTCACTATTCACCCGGAACGGTTCTCCCTCGTCTCATTTATCCTCACAACAACCCTGTGAAATAGGTTCGTCTAAGAGAGATTCAGGGCCGATCCACATGTTACGAAGTCCATGGCGGTGAAATTTCACCACTACGCCACCACATTCCAGAGCCAGTTTGCTGCAGTGGCAAAGCTGCAGTACTGCAATTCTAAGCTCTGCTCATGACCTGAGTTCAATCCCCGGTGGAAGCTGGGTTTTCAGGTAGCTGGCTCGAGGTTGACTCAGCCTTCCATCCTTCTGAGGTTGGTCAAATGAGTACCCAGCTTGCTGGGGGGGAAAGCATAGATGACTGGGGAAGGCAATGGCAAACCACCCTGTAAAAAGTCTGCCGTGAAAATGGTATGAAAGAATTGGAAAAGACTGGTGCTTGCACAGAGGACCCTTTCCTAAGTGTGTGGACTCTTATCTGGGAGAAGCAGGTTTGATTCCCCACTCCTCCACTTGCAGCTGTTGGAATGGTCTTGGGTCAGCCATAGCTCTCATAGGAGTTGTCCTTGAAAGGGCAGCTGCTGTGAAAGCCCTCTCAGTCCCACCCACTTCACAGGGTGCCTGTTGCTGGGGAAGAAGATATAAGTGATTGTAAGCAACTCTGAGTCTCTGATTCAGAGAGAAGGAAAGGAAAAGGAAAGGTCCCCTCTGGAAGCACCAGTCATTTCCAACTCTGGGGTGACGTTGCTTCACAACGTTTTCATGGCAGACTTTTTACAGGGTGGTTTGCCATTGCTTTCCCCAGTCCTCTACACTTCCCCCCCAGCAAGCTGGGTACTCATTTGACCGACCTCGGAAGGCTGGAAGGCTGAGTCAACCTTGGGCCAGCTACATGAATCCAAATTCCTCTGGAATCGAACTCAGGTCGTGAGCAGAGCGTTCAGACCACAGTACCGCAGTGCTGCTGCTTTACCATTCTGCGCCACGGGGCCACCTTCAGAGATAAGGGCGGGGTATAAATCTGCAGTTGTCTTCTTCTTCTTGAGCTCAGTTCTGGAAACTCAACTCCTGGGGCCGGAGGGAGGTGGGCGCTAGCCTAGATGGGCTTTGGTGGGATCCAGTAGGACTATTGTTTTGCCAGGTGTGCTTCTCTGAGTTTTTGGAGGAAAGACAGAAGACACATGCAATTAGGGTTGCCAATCCCCAGGTGGGGGCAGGGGATCCCCGGTTTGGAGGGCCCTCCCCCCGCTTCAGGGTCATCAGAAAGCGGGGGGAGGGGAGGGAAATGTCTGCTGGGAACTTTATTATTCCCGAAGGAGATGTATTCCCATAGGAGATAATGCAGAATGGATCCGCGGTATCTGGGGGGGGGGCTTTTTTTTGAGGTAGAGGCCCCAAATTTGCAGCGTAGCATTTGGTACCTCTCCTCAAAATACCCTCCAAGTTTCAGAAAGATTGGGCCAGGGGGTCCAATTCTATGTGCCCCCGAAGAAGGTGCCCCTATCCGTCATTATTTCCTATGGAAGGAAGGCATTTAAAAGGTGTTCAGTCCCTTGAAATGTGATGGCCAGAACTCCCTTTGTGATTGTCACACCCTTGTTCCTGGCTCCACCCCCAAAGTCTCCTGGCTCCACCCCCAATGTCTCCTGGCTCCATCCCCAGAGTCCCCAGATATTTCTTGAATTGGACTTGGCAACCCTACATGCAATAGATAAATAGTTACATGTTCCCATGGATGCATCACCATTAGAATTTGCTAGCAGTTTGGGGGTGTCACCGCCATGAAAATTCCTCGATTTCGGATTGCACGGGGTCCCTCTTGACGAGAGCTAGCAATAGATATTATCCAGTCCTCTTGACTCCGGTTCTGGAAATCAACCATGAGAAAAAAAGAGTGCTTCCCAACTAATGCAATGCAGATGGTTGGAGTCCTCCTAGGCCCACTGACTTAATTGGTTGCATCCAGAACGCACACAGAATGACAGAGAGGGGGGAAATACACCCATCGCCGCTTTATCGATTTGAACATTTCTTCCCCCCCCAAAAGCAAGCCCCCTGCAATCCTGCCTTAATGGGGTTTGCCATATTGCTCACAGCCTGTGGTCTAGTTCCTCATGATTTTATGTCTGGATGTTGTTCTTGCTAATTTATTATTCATCTGCTGGAGTTAAATATTTATAGACACCGAGGCCAGCTTCTTTTCTAGCACCGGCGATGTTTATGCACAACAGGCTGGACACACTTGAGAAGAAGAAGAAGGCTGCAGATTTATACCTCGCCCTTCTTTCTGAATCGGAGACTCAGAGCAGCTTACAATCTCCTTTATCTTCTCCCCCCACACACAACAGACACCCTGTGAGGTGGTTGGGGCTGAGAGGGCTCTCACAGCAGCTACCCTTTCAAGGACAACTCCTACGAGAGCTATGGCTGACCCAAGGCCATTCCAGCAGGTGCAAGCGGAGGAGTGGGGAATCAAACCCGGTTCTCCCAGATAAGAGTCTGCACACTTAACCACTACACCAAACTAGAGAGAGAGAGAAAGAGAGAGAGAGAGAGAAAGACGAAGAAGAAGAAGAATTGCAGATTTATACCCTGCCCTTCTCTCTGAATCAGAGACTCAGAATGGCTTAAAATCTCCTATATCTTCTCCCCCCACAACAGACACCCTGTGAGGTGGTTGGGGCTGAGAGGGCTCTCACAGCATCTGCCCTTTCAAGGACAACTCCTACGAGAGCTATAACTGACCCAAGACCATTCCAGCAGCTGTAAGTGGAGGAGTGGGAAATCAAACCCGGGACTCCCAGATAAGAGTCTGCACACTTAACCACTACACCAAACTGGAGAGAGAGAGAGAGAGAGAGAGAGAGAGAGAGAAAGAAGACAACTGCAGATTTATACCCGGCCTTCTCTCTGAATCAGAGACTCAGAATGGTTTACAATCTCCTATATCTTCTTCCACCACAACAGACACCCTGTGAGATGGATGGGGCTGAGAGGGCTCTTACAGCAGCTGTCCTTTCAAGGACAACTCCTGCAATAGCTATGACTGGCCCAAGGAAGGAAGGAGGGAGGGAAGGAAGAAAAGCAGGGAGGAAGGACGGAAGGAAAGGAGTGAGGAAAGGAAGGAAGGAAGGAAGGAAGGAAGGAAGGAAGGAAGGAAGGAAGGGGGAGGGAAGAAGGGAAGGAAGGGAGGGAAGAAGGAAGGAGTTGTCCTTTCAAGGACAACTCCTGCGATAACTATGACTGGCCCAAGGCCATTCCAGCAGCTGCAAGTGGAGGAGTGGGGAATCAAACGTGGTACTCTCAGATAAGAGTCCACGCACTTAACCACTACACCAAACTAGAGAGAGAGAGAGAGAGAGAAAGACAAAGAAGAAGAATTGCAGATTTATACCCCGCCCTTCTCTCTGAATCAGAGACTCAGAACGGCTTAAAATCTCCTATATCTTCTTCCCCCACAACGGACACCCTGTGAGGTGGGTGGGGCTGAGAGGGCTCTCCCAGCAGCTGTCCTTTCAAGGACAACTCCTGCGATAGCTATGACTGGCCCAAGGCCATTCCAGCAGCTGCAAGTGGAGGAGTGCGGAATCAAACGTGGTACTCTCAGATAAGAGTCCACGCACTTAACCACTACACCAAACTAGAGAGAGAGAGAAAGAGAGAGAGAGAGAGAAAGACGAAGAAGAAGAATTGCAGATTTATACCCCGCCCTTCTCTCTGAATCAGAGACTCAGAACGGCTTAAAATCTCCTTTCCCTTCCTCCCCCACAACAGACACCCTGTGAGGTGGGTGGGGCTGGAGAGGGCTCTCCCAGCAGCTGCCCTTTCAAGGACAACCTCTGCCAGAGCTATGGCTGACCCAAGGCCATTCCAGCAGGTGCAAGTGGAGGAGTGGGGAATCAAACCCGGTTCTCCCAGATAAGAGTCCGCACAATTAACCATGATACCAAACTGGCTCTCAGTGGACTTCGTAGACCGACAGAGCATTACTAAGCAGCATTACTGCCAAGGTTTTTTGGGTTTTTTTTGTAGAAAGAGTCCAGCAGATATTCTTTTGCATATCAGACCACACCCTCTGACATCACCATTGTTTTGTACAGGGCTTTTCTGAAGAAAAACCTAGCAGGAACTCATTTGCATATTAAGATCAGTGAGTAGTAATGTTTTAAGCACGTTTTAAGTGTGTGTATGTGTATATATATATATTTAATTGTGTTTGTGTCCTTTATAAAATTTATATCTCTGCTAAAAAGGTAAAGGTAGTCCCCTGTGCATGCACCAGTCGTTTTCAACTCTGGGGTGACGTTGTTTTCACGACAGACTTTTTACGGGGTAGTTTGCCATTGCCTCCCCCAGTCCTCTACACTTTCCCCCCAGTAAGCTGGGTCCTCATTTGACCGACCACGGAAGGGTAGAAGGCTGAGTCAGACTCGAGCCGGCTACCTGAACCAGCTTCCGCTGGGATCGAATTCAGGTCGTGAGCAGAGGGCTCCGACTGCAGTACTGCAGCTTTACCGCTCTGCACCACGGGGCTCTATCTCTGCTACCTAATCTTAAATAGGTGCACACATGGCCCGGCCCGACATGGCTTGGCCCAACCCGACATGGCCTGGCCCGGCAAGGTCTTATTTATGTCAGATCCGGCCCTCACAACAAGTGAGTTCGACACCCCCGATTTGAAGTTTAACCCCCTGCTTTCTGCTCTCCGTGGCTTTTAGCTGGAGGTAGACAGCAGGGATTTCCAGACAACCTAAGTTTCAGGGGCTGCCTCTCAGCTGCTCATCACAAACCAATGAAAAAACAGGGACAGAGAGAAAGACTAAGCAACCAGAGAACAACCGATATCCCCCTTATACAATGAAAACACTGTACTTTCATTACACGGAAAATACACAAAATACTAGTAATGCTTGTGGGGAAAAGTCAAAATGTTATATTACACACACTGTTGCCAATAATTATACTAATCCAAATAACAAAAACCAAACCACCAAGTTCCAATACAATTCCAGGCTTCCAAGGAGTATGCAAAGAAGGTTCAATACTCAAGAGTAGCATGAATGTAAATTCTCCACGAACCCCGTGGCACAGAGTGGTAAAGCTGCAGTACTGCAGTCCAAACTCTCTGCTCATGGCCTAAGTTCGATCCCAGTGGAAGTTGGGTTCAGGTAGCCGGCTCCAGGTTGACTCAGCCTTCCATCCTTCTGAGGTCGGTAAAATGAGTACCCAGCTTGCTGGGGGTAAAATGTAGATGACTGGGGAAGGCAACGGCAAACCACCCCGTCAAAAGCCTGCCGTGAAAACGTGATGCGACGTCACCCCAGAGCCAGAAACGACTGGTGCTTGTACAGGGAACTACCCTGACCTTTTAAAATTCTCCAAATGTGCATAAAGTAGGTTCTCAACGGAATTTTGGTCGTAATACTTCCCGTTTAGATGAATATCTTTATCAAGAGATGCATATATAAACAGCTTAAGCCTGAGGCTCTCAATGATACGTATCACATTCGCAATATTTATTTTAGCGCTTCTTATCTCTGGACCCTTACAGCCTCTGCAACATTCACGACTCAGAGGTATATACTTCCTGCTGGACTTGTAGCTCTCCTTATAACAAAAACCAAACCGCCAAGTTCCAATACACTCCCAGGCTTCCAAGGAGTATGTAAAGAAGGTTCAATGCTCAAGAGTAGCACGAATGTAACATTCTCCAAATGTGCATAAAGTAAGGCTCTCAATGGAATTTCAATTGTTATCCTTCCCATGTTGGCGTAATTAAGTGGAGTGCTTTCAATGTATAAGGGAGATATCTGGTGTTCTCTGGCTCTTCACAATCTGCCAAGGAGAAGAAAAAGAAGAGAAAGAAGAAGAAGAAAAAGTAGGAAGAGGAGGAGAAGACAACATTGGATTTATATCCCACTCTCCACTCCAATCTCAGGGCGGCTCACAATTTCCTTTATCTCCCCCCCCCCCACAACAGGCACCCTGTGAAGTAGTTGGGGTGAGAGAGCTCTCACAACAGCTGCCCTTTCAAAGACAACCTCTGTGAGAGAGCTATGGCTGTCCCAAGGCCATTCCAGCAGCTGCAAGTGGAGGAGTGGGGAATCAAACCAGGTTCTGCCAGATAAGAGTCCGCGCACTCAACCACTACCCCAAACTGGCTCTCATTACCCACATACTGCATTAAAACTGAGGACCCACAAGTTGGTGGACCCTGTGCTTTTGAGATTATTTCCCCAGTGATTTGGAGGCAAAAAAGGGTGAGAGGCAGCAGTGTGGCTCCCTAAGGATCCAAAAGGCACCCCCCGCCCTCTGTCTGAGACATCTCATAGGTCTGAGAGGGGTCAGGTCACCATCCAGTTTCCTGCTCTAAGACTGCCAACCCACCCCTTCCACCCTGCAATGAGGCAGCAATGGCTGCCCCCTGCTCTCCCTCCCCTGGGCGGGTCCTGATTCTGGCTTTCCCATCTATGCCGGAAGTTCTGTTCAATTACGATCACAAATCTACTTCCCTCTCTGTTTACTGGGGCAAGTGATGCAATGTCAAACCGCTCCTGTTCATCTCTCATCCTGAAAACCCTACAGGAATGTCATATATTGCCTGAGATGTGACAGCAAGAAGGAAGGAAGGGAGGGAGGAAAGGAGGGAGGGAAGGAAGGAAGGAAGTCAGGAGGGAGGGAGGGAGGGAGGGAGGAAGGAAGGAAGGAAGGAAGGAAGGAAGGAAGGAAGGAAGGAAGGAAGGAAGGGGAGAAGGAAGGGAGGGAGGGAGGGAGGGGGAGGGAGGAAGGAAGGAAGGAAGGGAAGGAAGGAAGGAGGGGAGGAAGGAGGAAAAGAGGGAGGGAGGGAATGAAGGAAGGAAGGCAGGAGGGATGAAGGAAGGGAGGCAGGAGGAAGGAAGGGAAGGAAGGAAAAAAGAAAGGGAAGGACGGAGGGAGGGAATGAAGGAGGGAGAGAAATGGAAAGAAAGAAAGAAAGAAAGAAAGAAAGAAAGAAAGAAAGAAAGAAAGAAAGAAAGAAAGAAAGAAAGAAAGAAAGAAAGAAAGAAAGAAAGAAAGAAAGAAAGAAAGAAAATGGTGTTCACAAGGGTGTAATACCACCATTAGTGATAGTGTACTATTACCATTTAAAAATTAAAATGGCAACAGAACTATCCTTTCCGACCTGCACCCACCGGTGTGTCATCCTGAGCACATGGTGCAGCAATAGCCATCCAGACACCACAGAGACTGTGCTTCTGTTCTACGTGAAAGCAAAATAAAATCACAAGAAATCAGCTTCTGGGATGAAGAAAGAAACGGAACCATAACAAGTAAGGAAAGGAAAAGCCTGGGCTGATGACATCATCTCCAAACGCTGCTCTCGTATCTGATTCAAATGACTGTAGCTGTGTCTGATGTGGGACCGTTCCTAGTATATACCATAGAGAACAGCAGTACCTCCTGGTCAATGTCCCCTCTAGGCTGAGTTAGCGTGAGCTAGCTCACAGTTTTTTAGCCTCCAGCTCACACATTTTTGTCTTAGCTCAGGAAGGAGGACCCCCAAAGCAGAATAATTTATGCAGTAGCTCACAAAGTAGAATTTTTGCTCTCAAGACTCTGCCACTTAGAGGGAACACTGCTCCATGTGTGTGTGTGTGTGTGAGAGAGAGAGAGGGAGGGAGGGAAGAAGGGAGGGAGGGAGGATAGATAACAGCTCTGATTCTATGGCTGTCCAACCTCTTGCAGAAGATTAATGGCTGTCCAGACTCCAGGCCTGACTGTTGCTTTCACCCCACAACTGTGAGCAATCATGGAGGAACACAGACTATCCCTCGCCAGCCAACAAATCAGCTAATCAGATCCCTGTGTGCTAAATATGCACAGCTGCGCGTCTGACTTGTCTAATCCATCGACAGGAGACAACATTCAGGCCAGCTGCCTTGACGGACGAGGGAGGGAGTTTGTGTTAAGGAGAAAATTCTCAGCATAACTCCTCAAAAAAAAAAAAAAGCCACTCCGTTTTTTTCACTCGGTTATGACTAGCTTTCTTTCAGCCTCTGTGGTGTTTCGTGTTAAGTTCTCTGTGCTTTTGAAAGGGTGGAGAGCCGTTCTCCTTAAACATGTTTTGTTTCCAGGTGGGCTTCTTCCCGCCAAAACTGTCACCGTGGCCAACTCTCTCTCTCTCTCCCCCCCCCCATGGGGGTGAAAACTGAAGTAGCAAAAATTCAGAGAACTGGCAAGCTATTGAGGGGGCTCAAGGCATTCCCACACCATTCTGCGCTGGCTGATGTACACCCTTGGTTTATAGCTGAAAGATGTTTTCCTTCTGAGATCTTCCCCCTGCAGCTGGAAGAAGGGCGAAGAGATAGACTGTTGGGAGCTACCTCTGTTTGTGACTCCAAGGGTGGGCTGGAAAAGAGGTTTGGCGATGAATGGATGTAGGCAGGCCAGAACTCCCTGATGCTGGCGTAGCAAAACTGTCAAACTCCAGTTAGCATATTTTGACCTTGCACAGATAGATACGGAAGCTCCCTTTGAAGTCAACGGGGAGATGTCCCACAGACAAAAGCTTCTGCATGCGGAACACGGCTTTTCTTTCTTCTCAAAACTTTGGCACGTCTAGCCATGAGATGTCTCTCAGGTCTTTACTAACCGCTTCCGAGGGACGGTGGCTCAGTGGTAGAGCATCTGCTTGGTAAGCAGAAGGTCCCAGGTTCAAACCCTGGCATCTCCAACTAAAAAGGGTCCAGGCAGCTCGAGACCCTGGAGAGCCGTTGCCAGTCTGAGTAGATGATGCTGACTTTGATGGACTGAGGGTTTGATTCAGTATAAGGCAGCTTCATATGTTCATATGAATCAGCACTCTTTGATTCCATGGAACTTCACAGGAGCAATCTCAGCCTTCAGCAGACAAGGGTTGACCGGTCAGAGGGCCAGCGAAGTCTTGAACTAGGTTTGGATGGATTTCTGCAATTTGTCATGGGTTTAGATGTTTACGAAGCTGAGTAACATGAAACGAGCCCTTTGGTCCTTGAGTTGCTTGGAGAGGGGCCATGGCTCAGTGGTAGAGCATCTGCTTGGCATGCAGAAGGTCCTAGTTTCAATCCCCGGCATCTCCAGTTAAGGATCAAGTAGCAGGTGATGTGAAAAACCTTCGCCTGAGATTCTGGATGGTGGCTGTCAGTAGGAATAGGCAGTACTGACCTTAAAGGACCAAAGGTCTGATTAGGTACAAGGTAGCTTCATGGGATCATAAGTGAAACATAAAAAGAAGGAGTATCTTGGTGTGGTTTGAGGATAATGCAGGATAAGGCACAAGTTGGTGGTCATGCTGCCAAAATCTGGACCCAAGGTGATACTTCTCACCATGCTAGAAGCCATGAATGGTTCCTAGTTGGCTCCAAGGAGCACTAAAAGTTAGATCCATGGTTTGGGATGGTGATCCACCATAAATAAAATGCTAGTTTCACCAGGGGTGGAATTCTAGCAGGAGCTCCTTTGCATATTAGGCCACACCCCCTGATGTAGCCAATCATAGAATCATAGAGTTGGAAGGGACCTCTAGAGTAATCTAGTCCATCCCCCCTGCACAATGCAGGAAACTCACAAACACTCCCCCCTAAATTCACAGGATCTTCAATCCTCCTAGAGTTTACAAGGCTCTTTTTTTGTAAGTTCCTGGAGGATTGGCCCCATCAAGGGGAGGTGGGGCCTAATAGGCAAAGGAGCTCCTGTTAGAATTCCACCCTAAGTTTAACCCATCCACTTTGTGTCTCACGTCTTCATGCTGGGTACCTGGTGTGTGTGTTATAAGCAGGGGTCGTTTTGTAGGAAAAAATAGGTGTTGGAGCTCATCCAGGGATTGTGATGCAGCTGCATATACTATTCAATGGACAAGGAGGTGCAACTCTGAGAAGAAGGAGGTGGAACTCTCAGAAAGGTTCAGGAGCTGCGCTCCAGTGAGCTCCCACCGAATCTGAGGAGCTCACAGGAGCAGAACTCCAGAAACTTTAAATTTTATTGTGCTGTTTCTTACCACAACCCCCCCCCCCAAAAAAAAAACAGCCTTACTTCTGGGCTCCATTGATCAACCCCCCTGTGAGAATTTTGCTGAACTCTAAGATTTGACAAAGTTTCTAATATTGTTCCCCACAAAAAAAGGGGGAAAATAACCCAAACATATCAAGCGGACAGACGGGAATCTTCCTCATGCCACTGTGGCCACATAGGAGAAAGTAATTTTAAAAGTATGATGGGAGTAAGATCTTATCATGACAGTTCTAATTCAAGAAGCATTTTAAGGGAGTTGCTGAGCTGATATAATTGAGTACACCTTCCGGTGATGTCAGGGGAATGTGGCATATGCAAATGAGTTATGCAAATGAGCCGCAGCACCTCCTTTTCTATGAAATGACCCCTGCTGTCAAGTTACTCCCAACTTATGATGACGCAATGAATGCATAGCCTCCAAAATGTCCTATTGTTAGAAATGAACTGAGAGCTGAACTGAACTGAAGGGAGCACTCCCTGGAGAAGACCCTGATGCTGGGAAAAGGCAGAAGGCAAAAGAGAAAGGGGACGGCAAAAGACGAGATGGCTGGACAGCGTTACTGATGTAACAAACACGAATTTCGGCAGACTTCGGAGGACGGTGGAAGTCAGGAGGGCCTGGCGTGACTTGGTCCGTGGGGTCGCAAAGAGTCGGACTCGACTGTGCGACTGAACAACAAAAATTGTTAACGGACTTGCTCAGGTTTTGCTGCCTTGGCTGAGTCCATCTATCGCAGGTTGGGTCTTCCTTTTTTCTCGCTGCCTTCCCCTTTCCCTAGCATTACCGTCTTTTCCAGGGCTTTTTCTTTTTGTCGAAAAAGCCCAGCAGGGACTCGTTTGCCTATTAGGCCACACCCCCTGACATCACCATTGTTTAACACAGGGCTTCTTTTGTAGAAAAAGCCCAGCAGGAAATCATTTGCATATTAGGCCACACCCCCTGACACCACCATTGTCTCACACAGGGGTCTTTTTGTAGAAAAAGCCCAGCAGGAACTCTTTTGCATATTAGGCCACACCCCCCCCCCAGGTGCCAAGTCAGCCAGAACTGCATTCGTGTGCATTCTTGTTCAAAAAAAGCCCTGGTGTTTTCCAGTTTGTTGTTGTTGTTCAGTCGCACCGTCAAGTCCGACTCTTTGAAACCCCATGGACAAAGCCACGCCAGGCCCCCCTGTCTTCCACCATCCTCCAAAGTCTGCTCAAATTCGTGCTTGTTACATCCATAACGCTGTCCAGCCATCTCATCTTTTGCCGTCCCCTTCTTCTTTTGCCTTCTGTCTTCCCCAGCATCAGGGTCTTTCTTCTTCAGTGAGTGCTGCCTTCTCATTTGTTGGCCAAAGTATTTGAGCTTCAGCTTCAGCTTCAGCATCTGACCTTCCAGGGAACAGTCAGGGTTGATTTCCCTTAGGACTGACTGATTGGATCTTCTTGCAGTCCAAGGGACTCTCAAGATTCTTCTCCAGCACCACAGCTCGAAAGCATCTATTCTTCTGCACCTGACCTACCTTATGGTCTAGCTCTCACAGCCATACATTACTACTGGAAATACCATCACTTTGACTATACGGACTTTTGTTGGCAGGGTGATGCCTCTATTTTTTTTTTATACTGCCCAGGTTCACCATAGCTGTCCTCCCAAGGAGCAAACTCATCTTTTCATAATGTGACCAAAGTAAGATCGCCTCAGCGTAGTCATGTCAGCTTGTAGGGAGAGCTCAGGCTTCATTTCATCTATAACCCACTCATTTGGCTTTTGGGCAGCCCACGGTGTCTTTGAAACTCTCTTTGAACACCACATTGCGAACGAATCCACTCGTTTCCCTGCCAGCTTTTTTCATTGTCCATCTTTCGCACCCATACATCGTAACGGGGAATACTATGGCATGAATTAACTTGATGTGGGTATCCTTGGTAGTTAAAAGTCTTCTATATCTGGGGAGGGTTGAGGGGAGGGAGAAGACTATGGTACCTCAGAAGTCGGGGACGTTCTGTAAACAAGACCATGAAGTTGGCAAAGGGATCATAGGAGTCAACATGCTTCGATTTAGAGCGGAACGGATTCAAGAATTAAGCGTGGCGTTGTCAGCGGTGCCTTTTTTTTAAAAGAAAAACCCAACGGGTTCGGAGCAGTTTAACGCAATAAAGCGAGTGAATGTAAACAACGGCAGGGGAAAGTCAATTATGTCTCTTCTGGAGAACTGTGTTTTAAAGAACTGGGCTCTAAGGAGCAGCCAAGAAAGTTCTCTTTCTCACAGAAATTCAACTTTTTTTTTAAAAAACTGGTTGGATCATTTTGTAATATGTGGTAACACTTGAGAGCTTGCATCCCCTGGATAAAAGAAACAGCCAAGGAACTATTAAATTGCTGCGAAGGACAGCAAACGTTTCTCAACCTGCTTTTTGGATTGCACTGCAAGAAACAATGAGGAGTTTGGGATTTCTCACCAAGCTTAATGAATAATTGGTCGGTTTATAATCCTGACCCACAAGTAGATCTACAGACACAGAAGGTGGGAGAGGTTGGGGGGGGGGTGGAGTCTGAGAGGGATGTAAAAGCTCCTGGTTAGTGGTACGGTGGTCTTATCCGGGAGTGGTCTTATCTGGGAGAAATGGGTTTGATTTCCCACTCCTCCACTTGCACCTGCTGGAATGGCCTTGGGTCAGCCAGAGCTATCGTAGGAGTTGTCCTTGAAAGGGCAGCTGCTGTGCAAGAAGAAGAAGATATTGGATTTATATCCCGCCCTCCACGCCGAAGAGTCTCAGAGTGGCTCACAATCTCCTTTACCTTCCTCCCCCACAACAGACACCCTGTGAGATGGGTGGGGGCTGGAGAGGGCTCTCACAGCAGCTGCCCTTTCAAGGACAACCTCTGCCAGAGCTCTGGCTGATCCAAGGCCATTCCAGCAGGTGCAAGCGAAGGAGTGGGAAATCAAACCCGGTTCTCCCAGATAAGTCCGCACACTTAACCACTACACCAAACTGGCTCTCAGGCCCACCCACCTCACAGGGTGTCTGTTGTGGAGGGAGAAGATATAGGAGATTGTAAGCCGCTCTGAGTCTCTGATTCAGAGAGAAGGGCGGGGTATAAATATGCAGTCTTCTTCTTCTTTTACACATTGGTAACACATTAACCCAGAATCATATGGAATCAAAATGGCACCTACTTCTGTCTCAGCTAGGGTTGCTAGCTCTAGGTTGGGAAATATCTGGAGATATGGGGGATAGAACCTGGAAATGGCTGGGTTGGGGGAAGGGAAGGGCGTCAGCAGGATATAATGCTATTGAGTCCACCAGGGCATTTCTTTTGGTAGCAGGAACTCCTTTGCATATTAGGCCACGCCCCACTGATGCAGCCAATCCTCCTGCAGCTTACTGTAGGCTGTACTAAGAGCCCTGTAAGCTCTTGGATTGGCTGCAATAGGGATGCTCCATCCCTGAAGTCCCCAGATATTTCTTGAATTGAACTTGGCAACTCTAAAGCTGTTCTTCTAGGTGTTTACCTACTCAGGATGTTACCTATAACAATCAAAGAGAGTCATGGGTCTTAATATTGTTCTTTGACCCAAAAGCAATCTCTTCCCCCCCCCCCCAGAAGTGTTACCGAATTCGGGGGACTTGCCTTATCATCTTGAATATCTCCCTGAAATTCCCCCTCCCCCCCCGCTCCAGATGACACAAGAAACATCTCCCCTCCCCAATCATGCTAATAAAACTAGGGTTGCCAATCCCCAGGTGGGGGAAGGAGATACCCCAGTTTGGAAGCCCTCTCCCTGCTTCAGGGTCATCAAAAAGCAGAGGCGGCGGAGAGAAATGTCTGATGGGCACTTCATTATTCCCTATGAAAACTAATTCTCATAGGATATGATAGAGAATTGATCTGTGGGTATTTGGAGCTTGGGGAGTGTTTTGTTAAGGTAGAGGCACCAAATTTTCAGCATAGCATCCAGTCCCTCTCCCTGAAATTCTGTCCAAGTTTCAAAAAGATTGGACCAAGAGGTCCAATTCTATGAGCCCCCAAAGAAGGTGCCCCTGTCCTTCATCATTTCCAACGGAGGAAGGCATTTAAAAGGTGTGCAGTCCCTTTAAATGTGAAGGCCAGAACTCCCTTTGGAGTTCAAGTATGCTTGTTCTTGGCTCCACCCCCAATGTCTCCTGGCTCCACCCCCAATTATGCTTACTCCTGGCTCCACCCCCAAAGTCCCCAGATATTTCTTGAATTGGACTTGGCAACCTAAATAAAATTCAATAGGATTATTAACATTGAAATGGTTTTTGCATCAACTTTACAATAAATGGTATTAAATAATGTAAAATTTATTCTTCATTCTCATTAGAACAGTCCATAAAGCATAATGGCTTCGTTAGACTTTGGCAACCATTTTTTTTTAAAAAAAACACAATAAATTGATTTTATTAAAGTATCAAAATATAACAGTGAGAATCACTACCCAAAAGACAATACAACTACAAAGAAATATCATTTGGACAGAAATACATCAACACAATACTGTTGTCCTATAGCACCTTTAACTGTTGTGGTTTTAATTAATTTATTTGAATGTATTTTATTGTATAATGTATTTATCGTAATCATGGCACATGCCATGTCTGTGAGCCGCCCTGAGCCTGCCTTGGCGGGGAGGGCGGGATATAAATAAAAGTTATTATTACTATTATTATTATTATAGAGAGAAATCACTGTAATTTTTTAAAGAAAAATAAGAATCCCCAAAGAATATATCAATATAATTATCAAGCAACAGGTCAACTGGGTTTAAAGACGTAGAGAAAGTATAATTGATATAATATTACTGAAACAAGATGTTCTCGATATTCAATAGAGAGTTAAGAAAAACTTAGTGCAAAGGACCATACAAAATGGCCACAACGTACTACTAAGAGTAAATTAGCAGAAAAATTAAGAGTAAGCATATTACCGTTCATAATAGCACAGAGTAGTGTGTATTTACAGACGAACACCTAAACATTAAGACCCTCCAAAATAGAATTATAATTAACAAACACAGTAATAAAAAGGAATCTGTTCACCTCAGGGCACTAGCCACAAGAAGTTAAAAACATTATAACCATTTATGTACTTGGGACCAATTTGAAGAAAGATGGATGGGTGGATGGATAGATGATAGATAGATAGGTAGGTAGGTAGGTAGGTAGGTAGGTAGGTAGATAGATAGATAGATAGATAGATAGATAGATAGATAGATAGATAGATAGATAGATAGATAGATGATGGATAGATAGATAGATATAGACAGATGATGGATAGATAGATAGATAGACAGACAGACAGACAGACGGATGGACGGACGGACGGATGGACAGACAGACAGACAGATGATGGATGGATGGATAGATAGACAGACAGACAGACAGACAGACAGACAGACGGACGGACAGACAGACAGACAGATGATGGATAGATAGATAGACAGATGACATGACGACGCTGATGGTCGTGGTGGTGGTGATGATGATGGAGATGATAATGAAAGATAGATGATGGATGCATAGATAATGGATGCATAGATGACGATGATGATGATGAAGAAGACAGAGATGATGATGATAATGAGAAAGAGAGAGAGAGAGAGAGAATGGCGATCAGGGATTGAATTCAGCAGGAGCTCACAGGATTGCAGCTCCTGAACCTCCAGCCAGGGTCTGCACATAGTGGGGAGTTCTCTCCCTGCTGCACACAGATCCTGGGGCATATCAAATGAGATATGCTACTGAGCTCCTGCACCTTTTTTTCTTCAATATGACCCCTGATGATGATGACAACAATGATGATGGTGAAGAAAGAAAGAAAGAAAGAAAGAAAGAAAGAGAGAGAGAGAGAGAGAGAAAGAGAGAGAGAGAGGGGGGGAGGGAGGGAGGGAGGAAGGGAGGGAAAGAAAAAAGAAAGAAAGAAAGAAAGAAAGAAAGAAAGAAAGAAAGAAAGAAAGAAAGAAAGAAAGAAAGAAAGAAAGAAAGAAAGAAAGAAAGAAAGAAAGAAAGAAAGAAAGAAAGAAAGAAAGAAAGAAATTTAACAGAGAGAGAAAAAGAGAGGGAGAGAGAGAAAGTTTCAGGATACAAGCTTTAAAGAACTGATACACCTTTCCTCAGGCAATATAGAATAGAATTGGAGATCTGAGTCCTTTTATCTTAGTCAGATGGGAGGGGGGAGGTAAGGGAAGAGATAGTGGACTTTCTTAGCAGGCAGAACCCTTACTGTTAGTGGGACGAATAATTTTATGAATAGATAGATATAAAGAGGTTCAAGCAAACATATATCTGCTCATTGAAACCTACAACAACCTTCTCATTTTCTCTGCAACCAATTATTCCCATACCAATTTGTAATTATGAAACTTATGAGTTCATGTCATTGCAGCTACATTATTATCTGGCAGAGGAGCACAAATTCAGCCCCTGGATTGCCAAAGAAAACACCAGAACTGGAAATACGTCAAACACACAGTTATCTATATCGACAATATCTGCAAAACGCTGGAAGCAAAATTGAACTTCCTGAGGCTTTCCTTATCAGTTCAAGATCGTTGCGAGGAAGTTCAGACACTATTAGGTAAATATTTCAGAATACTGATTTCTCAGGGGTCTTTGGAGATCAGAAGCATAAATCATCTTGATGTCAGGGGGACTTTTTTTTAAAAAAAGAAAAAAGTACCCTGAGTAATTGTGTTTTACAGTAACAAGTTCTATTTTTCTTTCCCCAGGTGAGTCAGCTGCCTTTCAGAAGCAAGTTGGTATCAGTCAAACGTGCTTTAAAATTTTGCCTGTTGTGAGTGCATATTTGGTACATTTGCAAAACCTCTTCTGTTTGTTCAGGCATGTAAAAGAAAATCCCCAGGTAACGTATATTTGGGAAACTCGAGGGGTCCTTTTGCAAGGAGATGTTAATGTGGGACCTGCCCATCCATCAAAAGGGGTGGCTGGAGCCACTGGATGGCAGCAGGAGATCACCTAGGATCACAACTGACCTCCAGAGGACAGAGATCAGGTGACCTGGAGAAGAAGAAGAAGAAGAAGAAGAAGAAGAAGAAGAAGAAGAAGAAGAAGAAGAAGAAGAAGAAGAAGAAGAAGAAGAAGAAGAAGAAGAAGAAGAAGAAGAAGAAGAAGAAGAAGAAGAAGAAGAAGAAGAAGAAAACATTGGATTTATATCCCGCCGCCCACACTGAATCTCAGGCTGCGATCACACACACACTAAATAATGCACTTTCAATACATTTTCATTCATTCATTCATTCATTCATTCATTCATTCATTCATTCATGCATTCATTCATTGATTCATTCATTCACTTTCAGTGCTCTTTCCATCTGGATTTTTGCCAGTTCACACAGTAAAATCCAGTTGGAAAGTGCATTCAAAGTGGATTGAAAGTGCATTATTTAGTGTGTGCGATCAACCACGGTTGAGTGGGAGTGTCATGCAAGCCGTGTTCATAGGAACTGTATAGATGTATCCAGGGGTCGAATTCTAGCAGGAGCTCCTTTGTATATTAAGCCTGTTAGGGTTTAGAGATGCCTTTAGCAGAGTCGTGTGGAGAGAACCACAAAAACAAGCCAGGCAGACGTTTTAGCTTAAGGATAAAGTAGTTTACTTTTACTATGAGGAAAAGGGTTCCTGGGATTCCTAGAAAACAAGTAAGGACTCAATATCCTTTCTAGCTTCTAAGCTACATCTCGACTCTAGGGGTCCAAACTCTAACCGCATGGAGATCTGAGGGCTTTACACAAAGGGCAATAAAAACTGACCAAATGGTTTCCCCCAGACCACCTCCCAAAGATATGGATTAGCCTATTAGGGCTTTCCTTCAATGGTCACTATACATATTGACACCCAGCCTGAGCGGGAAATACGTGCACACATTCTCATTGGCTCTCTCTCTCACTGGCTAGGCATCAGCATGCATATACATACATTTAATTAACTCATGACAACAGGAAGTGAAATTGCAATAGAAACCCAACAAAGCCACACCCCCTGATGTAGTCAATCCTCCAGGAGCTTTACAAGGCTCTTTTTTTCTGTAAGCTCTTGAAAGATTGGCTACATCAGAGAGGTGTGGCCTAATATGCAAAGGAGCTCCTGCTAGAATGCCACCCCTGGAAGTATCTGCTTAAACAGAATTTAAGATTAATTTAGATTTTCCTCTCCGGATTTTGAGAAGCCGCCTTCTGTTGATTCATTCCGGGCCGGATTTCAGACTGCTTGAAGTTCACGTACACTCTGGAATGAATCCAGTCTGTCCAACTTTGGCAACAAGGGAAAACTAATCTGAGTATCTTAGCTCCATTTTTTGAGCACAGGGGACCTTGTCCCTTCTGAGCAGGCAACTTTGCTTAGAACTTTGACACATATCTATGCGATCATCCCCTCTGGTATGTCCCCCAGAGAGCTTTACCCTCTGCTGAGAACAACTTCCTGGGGGACTCTAGCCCTAAAGATGTCTGGCCATCCTCAACCACAGCCAGGGCCTTTTCAGTTATGGATCCCACCTGGTGGAACTCTCTGCCAGAGAACTTCTACACCCTGTGGGACTTTATGCAGTTCCACAAACTGTGCAAGGGAGAGATACTCCGCCAGGCTTTTGGGTGAGGAAAGCAATGGGTACCATCTTTTCTGGCACTCCCTCACCCCTGCCCCCCCCTCTGCCTTTTCCACTCTGTTTCCCCCACTTCTTGTGAGGATACTATTGTCAGGGGTCGTTTTGTAGAAATTTTATTTTATTTTATTTTATTTTTTAATTTATTTATCTATCATCTATCTATCTATCTATCTATCTATCTATCTATCTATCTATCTATCTATCTATCTATCTATCTATCTATCTATCTATCTATCTCTCTCTCTCTCTCTCTCTCTCTCTCTCTCTCTCTCTCTCTCTCTCTCTCTCATCCACCCACCCACCCATCGTCTGTCTGTCTCTCTCTCTCTCTCTCATCCATCCACCCACCCATCGTCTGTCTGTCTATCTATCTATCTATCTATCTATCTATCTATCTATCTATCTATCTATCTATCTATCTATCTATCTATCTATCTATCTATCTATCTATCTATCTATCTATCCATCCATCTCTCTCTCTCTCTCTCTCTATCATCCACCCACCCACCCACCCACCCACCCACCCTCCATCCATCCATCATCTCTCTCTCTCTCTCTCTCTCTCTCTCTCTCTCTCTATCATCCACCCACCCACTGTCTGTCTGTCTGTCTGTCTGTCTGTCTGTCTGTCTGTCTGTCTGTCTATCTATCTATCTATCTATCTATCTATCTATCTATCCATCCATCCATCCATCCATCCATCCATCCATCCATCCATCCATCCATCCATCTCTCTCTCTCTCTCTCTCTCTCTCTCATCCACCCACCCACCCATCGTCTGTCTGTCTGTCTGTCTGTCTGTCTGTCTGTCTGTCTGTCTGTCTGTCTGTCTGTCTGTCTGTCTATCTATCTATCTATCTATCTATCTATCTATCTATCTATCTATCTATCTATCTATCTATCTATCTATCTATCTATCTATCTATCCATCCATCCATCCATCTCTCTCTCTCGCTCTATCATCCACCCACCCATCGTCTGTCTGTCTGTCTGTCTGTCTGTCTGTCTGTCTGTCTGTCTGTCTGTCTGTCTGTCTGTCTATCTATCTATCTATCTATCTATCTATCTATCTATCTATCTATCTATCTATCTATCTATCCATCCATCCATCCATCCATCCATCCATCCATCCATCTCTCTCTCTCTCTATCATCCACCCACCCACCCATCGTCTGTCTGTCTGTCTGTCTGTCTGTCTGTCTGTCTGTCTATCTATCTATCTATCTATCTATCTATCTATCTATCTATCTATCTATCTATCTATCCATTCATCTCTCTCTCTCTCTATCATCCACCCACCCACCCACCCACCCTCCATCCATCCATCCATCCATCCATCCATCCATCCATCCATCCATCTATCTATCTATCTATCTATCTATCTATCTATCTATCTATCTATCTATCTATCTATCCATCTATCCATCCATCTCTCTCTCTCTCTCTCTATCATCCACCCACCCATCGTCTGTCTGTCTGTCTATCTATCTATCATCTATCTATCTATCTATCTATCTATCTATCTATCTATCTATCTATCCATTCATCTCTCCCTCTCTCTATCATCCACCCACCCACCCACCCTCCATCCATCCATCCATCCATCCATCCATCCATCCATCCATCCATCCATCTATCTATCCATCCATCTCTCTCTCTCTCTCTCTATCATCCACCCACCCACCCATCGTCTGTCTGTCTGTCTGTCTGTCTATCTATCTATCTATCTATCTATCATCTATCTATCTATCTATCTATCTATCATCTATCTATCTATCTATCTATCTATCTATCTATCTATCTATCTATCCATCCATCCATCCATCCATCCATCCATCCATCCATCCATCTCTCTCTCTCTCTATCATCCACCCACCCACCCATCGTCTGTCTGTCTGTCTGTCTGTCTGTCTGTCTGTCTGTCTGTCTGTCTGTCTGTCTATCTATCTATCTATCTATCTATCTATCTATCTATCTATCTATCTATCTATCTATCTATCTATCTATCTATCTATCTATCTATCTATCTATCTATCTATTACTTTTCATTTATATCCCGCCCTCTCCGCAAGCGGACTCAGGGCGGCTTGCAACATTATAAAACAATTAATCCAATCAAACATATAAAACCATAATTTACATCAACTTTAAAATTTGATTTATATCCCGCCCTACCCCACCGAAGCGGGCTCAGGGCGGCTCACAACACAGAGGTGCTAACAATAAAATTCGAATTTTAAATACAATAACAATTTACATAATTTAAAAAACATTAAAATCAGTACATCAATCCAACAGTGTGCTATCTATAAACTTCCTTTAGTATTTTGGTAGTTTTGGTGCCGGTCAGTTATAGGCCAACTGGAAGAGGACTGTCTTACAGGCCCTGCGGAATTGTCCAATATCCCACAGGGCCCTAACCTCTTCCGGTAACTGGTTCCACCAGCAAGGGGCTGTTATTGAGAAGGCCCCGTCCCTGGTTGACTTCAACTGGGCCTCCTTTGGCCCAGGGATTACGAGCAGATTTTGGGAGCCAGATCGCAGTACTCTCTGGGGAACATATGGGAAGAGACGGTCCCTAAGGTAGGCAGGTCCTAGACCATATAGGGCTTTAAAGGTAATAACCAGCACCTTGTACCGGACTCGGTATATTATTGGCAGCCAGTGCAGTCCCCGGAGGCCCGGCTGAATGTGCTCCCGTCTAGGTGGTGGAGTTCATCCAGGGATTGTTATGCAGCTTCTCCTACTATTCAATGGACAAGGGAGGGAGGAGGAGAGGGAACTGTCAGAACAGCTCAGGAGCTGCACTCCTGGGAGCTCCTGCTGAATCCGAGGCCTGCCTATTGTCTGTCTAACTGGCACCCTATTGATATCATTTTTTAAAAAAAACCGTTTTTAACTTTGGTTTTGAACCGTATATTGTGTCGCCAACCGCCCCGAGCTCTGTGAATTCAGAGAAGGGCAGTATGCAAATCTAAATAAATAAATAAATGATCTCCAGACAAGCTTTCAAAAAAACG
>NW_026800065.1:145000-174234 GCF_032191835.1 Heteronotia binoei
CTGTTCTCGGATAACTTCATTTCGGCTGATGGGGTTGTTATTGGTAGGGGTTTTTTTTTTATATGTTTATAGGAAACAATATACTCCGTAATGAAGTCATGCATCCTTCTCACAAGGTCAGGGAAGCGACGGCACGGCCGGATTGAAGCCTTCACAATTGCATTAATGAAGTCGTAGGGATTTAGACTTGGCCTCCTCGTAAAAAACGCATTTAAGACGGGGCCTGGATTAGCTGAGAATGGCCCATGGTTGCTGGTAAGCATATAGCCAGACAAGCAAAGGGGAAGGGGCTTTGGACTGAGGGAGCATAAGAGCTCACAGTGTAGGGATGCCAACCTCCAGGTCAGGGGTGGCCAAACTTGCTTATCTTAAGAGCCACACAGAATAAACCTTAGATGTATGAGAGCGGCAAGACTTGAACGGCAGATGTTTGAAGGAGGGAAGGAAGAAAGAAGAAGATATTGGCCTTATATCCTGCCCTATACTCTGAATCTCAGCTTCTCAGAGTGGTCACAATCTCCTCTACCTTCCTTCCCCACAACAGACACCCTGTGAGGTGGGTGGGGCTGAGAGGGCTGTCTCAGAAGCTGCCCTTTCAAGGATGGCTCCTACAAGAGCTATGGCTGAACCAAGGCCATCCCAGCAGCTGCAAGTGGAGGAGTGGGGAATCAAACTCGGTTCATCCCAGATAAGAGTCTGTGCACTTAATCACTACACCAAACTGGCTCTACACCAGACAGACGGAAAGAAGGAAGGAAGGAAGGAAGGAAGGAAGGAAGGAAGGAAGGAAGGAAGGAAGGGAGGAAGGAAGGAAGGAAGGAAGGAAGGAAGGAAGGGAGGGAGGGAGGGAGGGAGGGAGGGAGGGAGGAAGGAAGGAAGGAAGGAAGGAAGGAAGGAAGGAAGGAAGGAAGGAAGGAAGGAAGGAAGGAAGGAAGGAAGGAAGGAAGGAAGGGAAGGAGAGAGGGAGGGAGGGAGGAAGAGAGGGAGGGAGGAAGGAAGGGAAGGAGAGAGGGAGGAAGGGAGGGAGGGAGGAAGGAAGGAAGGAAGGAAGGAAGGAAGGAAGGAAGGAAGGAAGGAAGGAAGGAAGGAAGGAAGGAAGGAAGGAAGGAAGGAAGGAAGGGAGGGAGAGAGGAAGGAAGGGAGGGAGAGAAGGAAGGGTGGAAAGAAAGCAACTTTAACTTTAAATGTATTCCTGAAGCCGGCAGCTGGCTTGGCTTGGTGAAGTGATTTAAAGAGACAAATGCCTTCTCCAAGCTGACCAATGGGGTGGTGGGGGCTTCGAGATCCACACAGCATGTATGAAAGATCCACCTGTGGCTCCCGAGCCACAGTTTGGCCACCCTTGCTCCAGTTGCTACTGCATAAGAAAGCACTGCTGCAATAGCGCTTGTGATAAAATAGATAGCAACAGTATTTTATGTTTCATGTCAGGGCTTTGCATATTAGGCCACACACCCCTGATGTTCCCCGTAATGCACACCATTTAAGTAAGAACGTGGAAGACAAACAGCTGGACGTAAGGAATTAGCATAGCCCAAATCATATACTATCCAAGGAATCCGCAATAGCATTTTAATCACTTGTTGCCAGGGCTTTTTTCTTTGTAGCAGGAGCTGCTTTGCATATTAGGCCACGCCCCCTGATGTAGCCAATCCTCCTGGAGCTTCCAGTAGGCCCTGTTCAAAGAGCCCTGTAAGCTCTTGGAGGATTGGCTACGGGGTGGAATTTTAGCAGCAGCTCCTTTGCCTATTAGGCCACACACACCCTGACGTAGCCAATCCACCAAGAGCTTAAAGTAGTCCCTGTAAGAAGAGCCCTGTATGATCTTAGAAGATTGGCTACATCAGGGGTGTGTGGCCTAATAGGCAAAGGAGCTCCTGCTAGAATTCCACCCCTGTAGCCAATCCTCCAAGAGCTTACAGGGCTCTTCGTACAGGGCCTACTGTAAGCTCCAGGAGGATTGGCTACATCAGGGGGGCGTGGCCTAAGATGCAAAGGAGCTTCTGTTAGAATTCCACCCCGGCTTACAGGGCTCTTCTTACAGAGCCTACTGTAAGCTCCAGGAGGATTGGCTACATCAGGGGGGTGTGGCCTAAGATGCAAAGGAGCTTCTGTTAGAATTCCACCCCGGCTTACAGGGCTCTTAGTACAGGGCCTGCTGTAAGCTCCAGGAGGATTGGCTACATCAGGGGTGTGTGGCCTAATAGGCAAAGGAGGTCCTGCTAGAATTCCTTACAGGGCTCTCCTTACAGGGCCTACTGAAAGCTCCAGGAGGATTGGCTACATCAGGAGGGTGTGGCCTAATATGCAAAGGAGGTCCTGCTAGAATTCCTTACAGGGCTCTTCTCACAGGGCCTGCTGTAAGCTCCAGGAGGATTGGCTACATCAGGGGTGTGTGGCCTAACATGCAAAGGAGCTCCTGCTACAAAAAAAGCCCTGATTGTTGCCTAAAGAAATATTTGCTGCTATTGCCGAGATTCTAATTTTGCTTGAAAGACAGAAACCCTCTTGGGCACGAGAGGTCCATTGAAAGTAAAGGGAACCGCCATACAAAAAGGCAGTCAATCTCTGAGTCTTGAGTGCCAGGAGGCAACTTCGGGAAATGGTCCTGGCCTCTATGCCTGGTTTATTGGACTTCCAGGGGAACCGGTTGGCTGCAGTGTGAGATAGGGTGTTGGATTAGATCAGACATGTCGAACATACAGCTCAGTGGGCATAACCAGTCCACCCAGGGCTCTTATCAAGCCCACAAGCAACTGGAGGGAAACCAGTAGGCGGACCAGAAGGGCCTATGTTAGGGCATTAGACCCAGGGGTGCAATTCTAGCAGGAGCTCCTTTGCATATTAGGCAACATTTGCATATTATCCCTGATGCAGCCAATCCTCCAAGAGCTTACAAAACAAGAGCCTTGTAAGCTCTTGGAGGATTGGCTACATCAAAAGTGTGTGGCCTAATATGCAAAGGAGCTTCTGCTAGAATTCCACCCCTGGACATATTGCCCTAATATAGACCCTTCTGGCCCGCATTTCTATTGGTTTCTCTCCAGTTGCTTGTGGGCTAGATAGGATTCCTGGATGGAAGTCCCTCCCTTCCTCAAATTCAAGCCCTCCTCAGGGTCTTCTCCTAGATCTCCAGGGATTGCCCAACCCAGAGCTGGCAACCATAAGAGTCAAGGAGGGTTGGTTTGGCCCCAAGCTCTGCTGAAGAGGGGTACGGGTCACAACCATTGATAAAACATTTCTAATATCTGGCATTGCATTTTGTGTCACACATGGCCCAGTCCAACAAAGTGACATTTATGTCAGATCCGGCCCTCATAACAAATTTGTTCAACACCACCAGGGTAGATGGCCTAGATGGTCTTGATCCAGCAGGGCTCTTCTTATGTTCAACCCATGGCCTGTAAGGTTCTGTGAGCACGGCTTTTTTGTAGCAGGAATTCCTTTGCATATTGGGCCATACCCTCTTGATGTAGCCAATCCTCCTGGAACTTATAGTAGGCCCTGTACTAAGACCTTGTAAGCTCTTGGAGGATTGGCTACATCAGGAGGGTGTGGCCTAAGATGCAAAGGAGCCCTAGAGATGGATGGATGGAGAGAGAGAGAGAGAGACAGGCAGGCAGACAGGCAGACCGACAGAGAGGCAGGCAGGCAGGCAGGCAGACGGACAGACAGACAGATAGATAGATAAATAGATAGATAGAGTTCTGCCTCAGGACTCAACTAATGAGGGAGTCGGCCCTCCCATGTCCAGTTCCCGGCCGGGGTTGCTCCCCAGACTACGCGGCCGCCCGATGTGGGAAAAGCCGGCCGGCCCCAGATAACAGTCGGGGCCAGCTCGTGATGAGCTGTTGAAGCTTGCCCCGGACCTGAAGGCCAGCACGAAGACCAGACGAGGGAACCGCCCCAGGATGCCAGGGTCCGGCGTCGGAGCTTTTGAAGAGAGGTGGGGCCAGCCCGGGGAGGGAGTGGGGAGAAAGGGGTGTGGTTCAAAGGGGAATAAAAGGAAGCCAGGCTGAGAGGTCGAAGAGGAAGAGAAGCAAATGAGACGGGGAGGCTGCCCAGCACACACAGAGAGAGATTATGGGAGCCTCCACTGTTGAGCCGGGAAAAGGAGCGTCAGAAGGGTGAAGCAACCCAACCTCCTCCCATTCTGAGACCTCCACAGTGGGTGACGAGGCCCGCCAGGATGGCTGGCTGCCAAGAGACCCCTCGGGGGGCAGCAAGGCAGTGATAGATTAGATAGATAGATAGATAGATAGATAGATAGATAGATAGATAGATGATAGATAGATAGATAGATAGATAGATAGATAGATAGATAGATAGATAGATAGATAGATAGATAGATAGATAGATAGATGATAGATAGATAGATGATGATGATAGATAGATAGATAGATAGATGATAGATAGATAGATAGATAGATGATAGATGGATAGATAGATAGATAGATAGATAGATAGATAGATAGATAGATAGAGAATAGATAGATAGATAGATAGATAGATAGATAGATAGATAGATAGATAGATAGATAGATAGATAGATAGATAGATAGATAGATGTGTAAGTGGATGGATGGATAGACAGACAGACAGGCTGGCAGGTTATTATTATTATAAAATTATTATTACTATTATTATTATAGAGAGAAATCACTGTAATTTTTTTAAGAAAAATAAGAATCCCCAAAGAATATATCAATATAATTATCAAGCAACAGGTCAACTGGGTTTAAAGACGTAGAGAAAGTATAATTGATATAATATTACTGAAACAAGATGTTCTCGATATTCAATAGAGAGTTAAGAAAAACTTAGTGCAAAGGACCATACAAAATGGCCACAACATACTATAATAATAATAATAATAATAATAATAATAATAATAAATTTTATTTCTACCCCGCCCTCCCCGCAAAGCGGCTCAGGGCGGCTAACAGTAAGTAATATATTAACATAAATAGTAAAACATTAGATTAACAATTAAAATTACACATAAAAACCCGTTAATTCAATTAAAATACTTAATTTAGATTACATTATATATATATCTGGCAGTAATAGCTGTTCTGGCGCTGATTCTGCCAGTTTAAATGTTCTTCGTTCATTGCAACTCAGCAGTCCGTATCATTATAGGCGCGTCTAAAAAGGGCAGTCTTGCAGGCCCTGCGGAACTGGTCGAGGTTCCGCAGGGCCCGCACCTCCTCCGGGAGCTGGTTCCACAGTGCAGGTGCCGCAACTGAAGAGGCTCGCACCCTGGTGCTTTGGAGCCTGGCCTCTCTCGGCCCAGGGATGGTCATTTTGTTTTTACTTGCTGACCTCAGTGCCCTCTGGGGTTCATACGGGGAGAGACGGTCCCTTAGGTAGGCAGGTCCTCGGCCATATAGGGCTTTAAAGGTAATAACCAACACTTTGTACTGGACTCGGTAGATAACTGGCAGCCAGTGCAGTCCGCGCAGCCCCGGCTGTATGTGCTCCCATTTCGGGAGCCCCAGTAACAGCCTGGCCGCCGCATTCTGCACTAGCTGCAGCTTCCGAGTCCGGCACAGAGGCAAAATTATTGAGAGGGCAGTGGCGTTGCAGCTACAGAGGTTCCTAGATGACGCTTCCGTCCTTGACCCGTGCCAGTCTGGGTTCCAGTCTGGGTTCCGACCGGGCCATGGGACGGAGACAGTGCTGGTCGCCTTGGTGGATGACCTCCAGCGGCATCTGGATCGGGGCGGCTCTGCGGTACTGATGTTATTAGACCTGTCGGCGGCATTTGATACAGTCGACCATCAGTTGCTAAAGCGCCGCCTTGCCGACATAGGGGTTAGGGGGCTGGCCTTACAGTGGCTTTCCTCCTTCCTCTCCGATCGGGGACAAAGGGTGGCCATTGGGGGCGAGCGATCCCAGAGGCACACACTTGATTGTGGGGTGCCTCAGGGAGCAGTTCTCTCCCCAATGCTGTTTAACATTTATATGCGCCCCCTTGCCCAGATTGTCCGGAGGTTTGGGCTGGGTTGCCATCAATATGCAGATGACACCCAGCTCTATCTACTAATGGACGGCCGGCCTGGCTCCGCCCCAGGGAACCTGGATCGGGCCTTGCAGGCTGTAGCGGCGTGGCTTAGATTGAGTGGGTTGAAGTTGAACCCAGCGAAGACAGAGGTCCTTTGCGTGGGTCGCGGCGCCCAGGGAGGGGAAATAGCTCTCCCAACCTTCGACGGCGCACCATTGGAACCAGTGCGCCAGGTAAAGAGTTTGGGTGTTTTACTGGAGCCTTCATTATCAATGGAGGCCCAGATAGCAGCCACTGCCAAGTCAGCATTCTTTCATCTGAAGCGGGCAAGGCAGTTGGCCCCCTTCCTGGAACGCCGCGACCTCGCAACAGTGATCCATGCAACGGTCACCTCAAGATTGGACTACTGTAATGCCCTCTACTTGGGGCTACCTACTAAGAGTAAATTAGCAGAAAAATTAAGAGTAAGAGTAAGCATATTACCGTTCATAATAGCACAGAGTAGTGTGTATTTACAGACGAGCACCTAAACATTAAGACCCTCCAAAATAGAATTATAATTAACAAACACAGTAATAAAAAGGAATCTGTTCACCTCAGGGCACTAGCCACAAGAAGTTAAAAACATTATAACCATTTATGTACTTGGGACCAATTTGAAGAAAGATGGATGGGTGGATGGATAGATGATAGATAGATAGATAGATAGATAGATAGATAGATAGATAGATAGATAGATAGATAGATAGATAGATAGATAGATAGATAGATTTTGATAAAGTTCCTCATCAAAGGCTCCTTAGAAAGCTTGAGAGTCATGGAGTAAAAGGACAGGTCCTCTTGTGGATCAAAAACTGGCTGAGTAATAGGAAGCAGAGAGTGAGTATAAATGGGCAGTCTTCGCAGTGGAGGACGGTAAGCAGTGGGGTGCCGCAGGGCTCGGTACTGGGTCCCATCCTCTTTAACTTGTTCATAAATGATTTAGAGTTGGGAGTGAGCAGTGAAGTGGCCAAATTTGCGGATGACACTAAATTGTTCAGGGTGGTGAGAACCAGAGAGGATTGTGAGGAACTCCAAAGGGATCTGTTGAGGCTGGGTGAGTGGGCGTCAACGTGGTAGATGCGGTTCAATGTGGCCAAGTGCAAAGTAATGCACATTGGAGCCAAGAATCCCAGCTACAAATACAAGTTGATGGGGTGTGAACTGGCAGAGACAGACCAAGAGAGAGATCTTGGGGTCATGGTAGATAATTCACTGAAAATGTCAAGACAGTGTGCGTTTGCAATAAAAAAGGCCAACGCCATGCTGGGAATTATTAGGAAGGGAATTGAAAACAAATCAGCCAGTATCATAATGCCTCTGTATAAATCGATGGTGCGGTCTCATTTGGAGTACTGTGTGCAGTTCTGGTCGCCGCACCTCAAAAAGGATATTATAGCATTGGAGAAAGTTCAGAAAAGGGCAACTAAAATGATTAAAGGGCTGGAACACCTTCCCTATGAAGAAAGGTTGAAACGCTTAGGGCTCTTTAGCTTGGAGAAACGTCGACTGAGGGGTGACATGATAGAAGTTTATAAGATAATGCATGGGATGGAGAAAGTAGAGAAAGAAGTACTTTTCTCCCTTTCTCACAATACAAGAACTCGTGGGCATTCGATGAAATTGCTGAGCAGACAGGTTAAAACGGATAAAAGGAAGTACTTCTTCACCCAAAGGGTGATTAACATGTGGAATTCACTGCCACAGGAGGTGGTGGCGGCCACAAGCATAGCCACCTTCAAGAGGGGGTTAGATAAAAATATGGAGCACAGGTCCATCAGTGGCTATTAGCCACAGTGTGTGTGTGTGTATATATATATATACATTTGGCCGCTGTGTGACACAGAATGTTGGACTGGATGGGCCATTGGCCTGATCTAACATGGCTCCTCTCATGTTCTTATGTTCTTATGATATATAGATATAGATAGATAGATAGATAGATAGATAGATAGATAGATAGATAGATAGATAGATAGATAGATAGATAGATAGATAGATAGATAGATAAAGCTTCGACGCCTGGGGTGGTTCCCTTGTCTGGCCTTCGTGCTGGCCCTCGGGTCCAGGGGAAGTCTCGACAGCTGCCTGTCTGTTTGTCTGTCCGTCTGTCCGTCCGTCCATCCATCCATCCATCCATCCATCCATCCATCCATCCATCCATCCATCCATCCATCCATCCATCCATCCATCCATCCATCCATCCATCCATCCATCCATCTATCTATCTATCTATCTATCTATCTATCTATCTATCTATCTATCTATCTATCTATCTATCTATCTATCTATCTATGAACCGTCCCAGAATGCCAGGGTCCACCATCGGAGCTTTGGAAGAGGGGTGGGGCCAGCCCGGAGAGGGAGCGAGGAGAAAGGAATGTGGCTCAAAGCGGAATAAAAGGAAGCCAGGCTGAGAGGTGGAGGAGGAAGAGAGGCAAATGAGACGGGGAGGCTGCCCAGCACACACAGAGAGAGATTACAAGAGCCTCCACCGTTGAGCCAGGGAAAGGAGTATCAGAAGGGTGAAGCAACCCAACCTCCTCCCATTCTGAGACCTCCACAGCTGGCGACGAGGCCCGCCAGGATGGCTGGCCACCAAGAGACCCCCCGGGGGGCAGCAGGGCAGCAAGATAGATAGATAGATAGATAGATAGATAGATAGATAGATAGATAGATAGATAGATAGATAGATAGATAGATAGATAGATAGATAGATAGATAGATAGATAGATAGATAGATAGGTGTGTAAGTGGATGGATGGATGGATGGATAGATAGACAGACAGACAGACAGACAGGCTGGCAGGCTTTTTTGTAGCAGGAACTCCTTTGCCTATTAGGCCACGCACCCCTAATATAGCCAATCCTCCTGGAGCTTATGGTAAGGCTTGTAAGAAGAGCCCTGTAAGCTCTTGGAGCATTGGCTACATCATGAGGGTGTGGCCTAATATGCAAAGGAGCTCCTGCTAGAAAAAAAAGCCCTGTCCATGACCCCCTGTCCATGTGGTTAGAGTTACCAGTCTCATGGTGGGGAACTGGTGATCTCCAGGAATTACAACCGATCTCCAGACAGCCAATGAGCACAAGACCTGTCTTCCTCCCCCACAAGGAGGCAGCTCCATGCATGAAGTGCCAGATGTTGCTGCACACGCTTTTGGATTGGGGACAGAGAGAGAGAGGTAATTCTTTATGCAAGTCATTCGACTTATATACAAGGTGGTTTTCTGCATAAAGACTTTTGGCTTCCCCTTTCCGGATGTGTGACATTATCATTGACGTGATGGAGCGAAACTGCTCCAGAGGAGCTATCTGAGTCAATTGTGTCAATAGTATGTAAACTCAAGAAGATATATACTGCATGATAAATGGTGGAACTCAAAGGACCTATTAGAGCTAGTCCCCCCCCACCTCTGAGTCGTTACCTTCAATACAATTAGTATGTATATATCGTAGAGTGAATGCGAGGATACTGACAGGCCTGTGGGAATCTCAAATGCGCTTCTAAGTTCCCCAAAAGGTCAAAATAGATCTATGAATGTTGGTAGACCCCTAAACATGAAGGATTGTCAAGGTTGAGTAGCCTACCTTGGACAAAAGAAGAAGAAGATGATGAGAAGACGACGAAGAAGACGACTGCAGATTTATACGCCGCCCTTCTCTCTGAATCAGAGTCTCAGAGTGGCTCAGAATTTCCTTTATCTCCCTCCCCCACAACAGACACCCTGTGAGGTGGTTGGGGCTGAGAGAGCTATCCCAGAAGCTGCCCTTTCAATGACAACTCCAATGAGAGGTATGGCTGACCCAAGGCCATCCCGGAAGCTGCAAGTGGAGGAGTGGAGAATCAAACCCGGTTCTCCCAGATAAGAGTCTGAGCACTTAACCACTACACCAAACTGGCTCTCTGTGTGGATCTATTTTTTGGAATGCCACACGGTGCATCCGTCCATGTCAACTTGCCATAGAATATTCTAGAAGCTCCCAAACACATACTGTCGTTATTTGATCAAAATAGGAATTGGAATTGACTTAGCCACTCAATATGTGATTTGTCCAGTTGGAATGTTCAGAAAGCCAAGAAAGATTAACTGTTCAAGGGGTAGCATATAGGTGACTATCTCTCTGTAGTGATGGCCCGTGTGTGTCATCCTTCAGTCATAGGACTGGGGTGGAATTCTAGCAGGGGCTCCTTTGCATATTAGGTCACACCTCCCTGATGTAGCCAATCCTCCAAGAGCTTACAAAATAGAGTCTTGTAAGCTCTTGGAGGATTGGCTACATAAGGGAGGTGTGGCCTAATATGCAAAGGCGCTCCTGCTAGAATTCCACCCCTGATTAGAGGAATAGCAATTCTTTTATGGACTGAGGCCCAATCAGGGCTCTTTTTCTAGCAGGCACTCCTCTGCATATTAGGCCATGCCCCCTGATGTAGCCAATCCTTCTGGTGCTTACAGTAGGCTCTGTATTAAGAGCCCTCTTAGCTCTTGGAGGATTGGCTACATCAGGGGGGCATGGCCTAATATGCAGAGGAGCTCCTGCTAGAAAAAGAGCCCTGGGCCCAATTAGATCATACAGTCAGTATTCAGTTCTGTTCTGATTTGATCGGCCCAGGTTAGCCTGATCTTGTCAGATATTGAAAGTTAAGCAGGGACAGTCCTTATTAAGATTTGGATGGGAGACCAATAAGGAATAGGGTTGCCAAGTCCAATTCAAGAAATATCTGGGGACTTTGGGGGTGGAGCCAGGAGACATTAGGGGTGGAGCCAAGATCAAGACTGTGACAAGCATAATTGAACTCAAAAGGGAGTTCTGGCCATCACATTTAAAGGGACGGCCGGGAGGCTGGCAACTTTGAAACCCAGGCAGCGTGGCTTGGAGAGGGCTGGGCCGCAGCTGCTGGCTGAGCATCGGAAAACCTCCCCCCGTTCCCTGGCCTCTTCGTCGGGCTGCCCCAGGAGAACTGGCCTTCCTGCTGCTGCGCTCCTCATCCTGGCAGGCAGGGGCTGCATTCACCGCGCCCCCCAAACTCCATACCTCCTCCTCCTCCTGCTGCTTTCAAGCTGGAGTTCGGCTGGCAAATGCAAAGGATCACGGGATCCTCCGTGTCACCTGGAGCCCCTCCAGCCACCTCTCCTGCTTCCTGGTCTGGGAAGGGGTGGCCTCTCCCCACATTGGTCGGCTGGGGAGGCGGGGGCCGGCGTTTGGCAAGCGCCGGGAAGGGAAGAGGAGGCTCGGTGTGCTTTTGCAAGAGTAGGTGGAGGCAGAGACGGAGGGAGGGGAAGGACGCTTGGCTTGGGATTGGTGCGGGGCAGGGTGACAGCCCAAGTGTTACCCGGAGCGCAGGAGGCCAGGCCAGGTGGCAGAAATGCCGGCAGAAAGTTTGGGCTGCAATTTTACCTCAGAGGTGGAGCCGTCCAAATGCCCCAAGAGCGCTGCGAGTGGCGCCAAAATTGGCGCCGTTTCCCCCCCTCTCCCTGCTTCCAGGTTTTTGGAGAGCAGGGGAAGAGGCTGCAAATCCAGGGGTCCCCTGCCAGGACGGGAGGGTTGGGAAGCCTAATAAGGAAGTCTAGGGTTGCTATGAAGAGGCAGTCAGCGGCCAACCACCTCTAAATGTCTCTTGCCTTGCAAACACTACTGGGTTGCATAAATTGGCTTCAACTTGATGGTCACTTTTTGCTGACACCGATCGGTCCTATAAGATTCACTGGAAAAGACAGTAATACTCAGAAAATTTGAAGGCAGTGGTATAAGAAGACTCAACTTGAGATGGACTGGCTCAAAAGAAGTCACGGACTTCAGGGTGCAAGACCAAGGGCTTTTTTTCTTTTGCAGGAACTCCTTTGTATATTAGGCCACACACCCCTGATGTAGCCAATCCTCCTGAAGCTTACAGTAGGCCCTGTACGAAGAGCCCTGTAAGCTCCAGGAGTATTGGCTGCATCAGGGTGTGTGTGGCTTAATCAGGGGTGGAATTCTAGCAGAAGCTCCTTTGCATATTAGACCACACACCCCTGATGTAGCCAATCCTCCTGAAGCTTACAGTAGGCCCTGTAAGAAGAGCCCTGTAAGCTCTTGGAGGGGGCGTGGGGGCGTGGCCTAATATGCAAAGGAGTTTCTGTTACAAAAAAAGCCATGGCAAGAACTAAGCAAGGCTGTTACAGGCAGGACTTTTGGGAGGTCATTCATTCATAGCATCACTGTAAGTCACAAGCAATGTGGTGGTGAGAGGAGTTGCGTGCCGCTATTATCCAAAGTGTCAGTGGGTGGCTTTTCTCTAAATGATTGGGGGACTGAATGTGGAGTCATAGCTGGACTGGAAGGGACAAACGACCATTGCATTCAGTGGCAGTAGAAGTAAATCCATCTAATCTAGCATCCTGTCTCATGCAGAGAGGCTGAAGCCTTCATAAGAACATCAGAAGAGCCTTGCTGGATCAGACCAGTGGTCCATTTAGTCCAGCATCCTGTTTCACACAGTGACCAACCAGTTTCTCTGGAGGGCCAACAACAGGGTAGAGAGGCCAAGGTCTTCATAAGAACACCAAAAGAGTCCTGCTGGATCAGATCAGTGGTCTATCTAGTCCAGCATGCTGTCTCACGCAGTGGCCAACCAGTTCCTCTGGAGGCCATCAACAGAGCAAAGAGCCCAAGGCCTTCATAAGAACATAAGAAGAGCCCTGCTGGATCAGACCAGTGGTCCATCTTGTCCAGCATCCTGTTTCACACAGTGACCAACCAGTTCCTCTGGAGGGCCAAATAAATGTGTCATAGAGACTGAGTTCTTCATGAGAACATAAGAAGAGCCCTGCTGGATTAGACCAGGGGTCCATCTAGTCCAGCATCCTGTCTCACACAGTGGCCCACCAGTTCTGCTGGAGGGCCAACAATAGGGCATAGAGGCCGAGCCCTTCTCGTGATGTTACCTCCTGTGCTGGTCTACAAAAGAGCCAGTCCTGTAAGAGACAGAGAGGCTGAGGTCTTCATAAGAACATCGGAAGAGCCCTGCTAGATCAGAGCAATAGTCCATCCAGTCCAGCATCCTGTCTCATATGGTGGTCAACCAGTTCCTCTGGAGGGCCAACAACAGGGCAGAGAGGCCAAGTCCTTCATAAGAACATAAGAAGAGCCCTGCTGGATCAGACCAGTGGTCCATCTAATCCAGCATCCTGTCTCACACAGTGGCCAACCAGTTCCTCTGGAGGGCCAACAACAGGGCAGAGAGGCTGAGGCCTTCATAAGAACACCAGAAGAGCCCTGCTGGATCAGACCAGTGAGGGTCCATCTAATCCAACATCCTGTCTCACACAGTGGCCAATCAGTTCCTCTGGAGGACCAACAACAGGGCAGAGAAGCCAAGTTCTTCGAATGAACATAAGAAGAGCCCTGCTGAATCAGACTGGTGGTCCAGCTAGTCCAGCATCCTGTCTCACACAGTGGCCAACCAGTTCCTCTGGAGGACCAACAGAACGGCACAGAGGCTGAGGACTTCCCCTTATGTTGCCTCCTGGTACTGGGTGTTGGAGGTTGGCAGCCTCTGAATGTGGAGGTATGCACAGGTACATATAGGTACACACAAAGGCTTACTGTATAATGCATACACAGCAGAGATGGGGAGGAGAGAAGGAGAGAGAAGGGGAGAGAAAACCAGAGAGTTTTCCTCCCCAAAGCTAATTGCTGCAGCACTCTCACCTTGAGTCAAATTCTCTCAAAGTTAAGTGGAACGAAAGCCTCTGTGTGACTTTTGATATCTGAAATCTATCCCTGTCTGCAGATTAGCCGGCGGTAATTTATCAACATTAATCAAGGACTACTGTACATAACAAATAGGCCACACTCTCTCACACAGATGAAAAAAGATGTTCTCTGTCCTAATAGCAAGAAAGCACATTTTCGGCGAGCCAATTAAGGAAGGAGAGGTAATGTTCAGTGCATATACCGGCAGTTGCCAGTAGAATAGGAAGCCAGAGGCATCGCCTGGATCTCTGTGCGAGTCATCAGGTGGCAAATTCACCAAGGAGTCGGCCAGCTGTTTGGCTTCATTATAGTTCATCATTATGTCGGTCCCCTTTCTAAAAAACAAAACAAAACCACCCTGCATTTAATCACCGAGTATCACTTTTTTATTGGCTTGTCAGAACGTAGGGGGGAATGGTAGGGGATGCTTTGCCAGCCTACTAAGCACATATGCATTTTGGTAAAAGATTGCAGCCAGATGATCTCTCGCTTTCTTTGAAAAATAGGAGTGTGAATTAATTAAGGTTTATGCAAGGACTGAGATCACATCTTATTAATACCAGGCAATGGGGAGGGGAAGAAGAAGCAGAAGATGATGATATTGGATTTATCCTCCACCCTTCACTCTGAACCTTACAGAGTGGCCTACAATCTCCTTTACCTTCCTCAATCTCCATTCTCCCAGATAAGAGTCTGCACACTTGACTGCTACATCAGACTGACTCTCTGGCATGGGGAGGGGGGTTGACCAGGAAAGGCATCAAAGGGCACCATGGTGGCCACAGGTATCTTGTTGGGGGCCCCAAGGTAGATGGAAAATCTCAATTCATAAACTGAACATTAATCAGGATCCACCCACCCACCCCTATTTCTGCAAGGAAAATGATGTGCTATCAGAGAATCTTGTCCATGTCACATGGTATTTGTGTTGGCTCATATTTACCATCTTGCTATGCTTACGGGGAGTGTCGCTAGAATCCCCTTCCCATTTCAGGCAGATACGAGCCTTAGATGAAATTTGGCTGACTCTCATTTCAATTACTAAACTTAATGCTTAGAGTACTCAGCAGTCATCCATGCTTCATGATCACCAAAAGAGAGCACATTTTTAAGCATCTTTCTAAGCCTTTTACAAAGATGGGCCTCTCTAGTAGTATATCAGCATCTTGAGATTGTGCCAACTTGGCCCGGCAGCCATTTTCCCAACTAGCTTCATTACAGCCTGGTGGTCTTGAGTCTGCATTGTTGCTCACAAGTCCCTGATTAAAAATAATACTTTGTCTCATTGAGGAAGTTTGTCCAATCTACCGGCCAGGAAACGTTTCACTGAACCATGAATTCTGCGCCAAAAACTCTGAACACAAACGATAGAGTCCAATCATGGGGAGAGGTTATTAAATTTTCATGTCTCATAAATGAAATATGCATTAGGGACCTTCACTGATGACCCCTACTTTTTTTTACCATTTCTACCTTGAGTTGATGGCCTAAATCATGTTGCCACGATGCCCTGTGACATCTCTCCGGAAGGTATCGCTTTGGTCCGGGCCGACGACAGTAAACGAGTGTAACTAGTTTGGAGAATCGCTACGGAGAGAGTCAAATTCTAATTTTGCTCTCGCTCCCCGAACAGATGTACCTCCGAGTCTATCGACTGCTCTGCTTAACTGCAGCTACTCAGCTGTGACCTTCAGCCTCAGGCTCCCCGCAATAAAATTTTCATGCAACCATATGGAAGAATATTTTAATAGAGATTTACTGTCAGGAAGCATCCCAGAGGAGCAAATAAGGAAGCCGTAACATATTGCGTACAGTAAATCAAGGGGACTTCAATGGAAAAAAAAATAGACCCCTCCCCTCCGGCGAGCATCTTCAAAATTACAGGCAACACTTTGTACAAATATGTGTACAAAAGGACTGGATGCACGCTCAGCTAAACAGCTCGAGAAATGCTTCTGATCTGAATATATATTTATTAGAATGTATTTATGGCCCAGCAGAAGTGGCAAGACGGAGTGGATCGTGAGGGGCTTTTCAGCACCACCGCTGGACAATTTTCTGTGCAAGCTGGCATGGAACGGAATGAAAGCAAGTTCCACTAAAAATTGAGAGAGAGCTGATTGGATCGCTTGAGATGTCTGAGTGCATTATGCACAGGGCTTTTTTTTGGTAGAAGGAGCTCCTTTGCATATTAGGCAACACACCCCTGATGTAGCAAATCCTCTTGGAGCTTACAGTAGGCCCAGTACTAAGAGCTCTGTAAGCTCTTGGAGGATTGACTACATCAGGGGTGTTGGCCTAGTATGCAAATGACTTCATGCTACAAAAAAACCCCTGATTATGCGAAGAAAAAGTACAGAGCTGGGGCCAAGTATTTTCATCTCCCCTCCCTTAAAGGTTAAAGGCCTTGACCTGGATAAACCAGGCTAGCTTGCTTTTGTTAGATCTCTGAAGCTAAGCTGGATCGGCCTTGGCTAGGGTTGCCAAGTCTCCTGCAACCTCTGGCGGGGGACTTTGCTATGCGCGTGTGGTGCCATGATGTCACTCGTAAGTGATATGATAGCGCTGGCAATGTCGTAAGCCAGCTGCTCTAGGAGCTTCCAGGAAAACGATATGGTTTTCCTGGGCACTCTAGCAATTTGGGAGGAAAACTCTATGGTACCAGGTTATTTAGTGTGTGTGAACACACAGCATGCTGCTGTGTTAAAAAAAAAAAAGAGGAAAACTCTATGTTAGGGATTATTAAGAAAGGGATTGAAAATATTATTTTAATGCCCCTGGACAGGACTTTTTTTGTAGCAGAAACTCTAGGGTTGCCAAGTCCAATTCAAGAAATATCTGGGGACTTTGGGGGTGGAGCCAAGATCAAGGCTGTGATAATTGAACTCCAAAGGGAGTTCTGGCCATCACATTTAAAGGGACCGCACACCTTTTCAATGCCTTCCTTCCATAGGAAATAATGAAGGATATGGGCACCTTCTTTTGGGGCTAATAGAATTGGACCCCCTGGTCTAATCTTTTTGAAACTTGGGGGGTATTTTGGGGAGAGGCACTAGATGCTATACTGAAAATTTGGTGCCTCTACCCCAAAAAACAGCCCCCCCCAGAGCCCCAGATACCCGCAGATCAATTCTCCATGATTTTCTATGGGAATAAATCTCCATAGGGAATAATAGAGTTCCCAGCAGACATTTCCCTCCCCTCCCCCGCTTTCTGACAACCCTGAAGGGGGGGAGGGTCTCCAAACCGAGAGATCCCCTGCCCCCACCTGGGGATTGGCAACCCTAAGGAACTCCTTTGCAACTCCATGCCCCCCTGATGTAGTCAATGCTGCAAGAGCTTACAGGGCTCTTCATACAGGGCCTACTGTAAACTCCGAAAGGATTGCCTACACCGGGGGTGTGACCTAATATGCAAGAGTTCCTGCAACAAAAAAAGACCTGCCCCTGAATAGATCTATGATGCAGCTTCATTTAGAATACGGAGGACATTTTTGGTCACGGTATCTCCAAAAGGACACTGCAGAGGTAGAAATATACAGAGGAGGGTAGCAAAGATGATGGTGGAGCACTTCCCCTATGAGGAAAGGCTGAAGAGTCTCGGACCAATTTCCCACTAGCCTTATGCTGTTCTCACACTCCTCTTCTCGGCAGGGCTTCTGTCGCATCTGCCTTGGGGCTGCAACTCGCTTCACCTTTTTCGTGTGGCAAACAGAAACTGGTTTTTAGAGGATCTTGTTTGCTGCAAGAAAAAGGCAAAGCGAGTTGCAGCCTTGGGACAACTTGTGCGAAATCTAACGGAAGCCCCACTGAGAGGAGGAGAGCGAGAGCGTGGTAAGGCTAGTGGGGAATCAGTCTGAGACTTTTCAGTTTAGAAAAGAGACGAGAAAGGAGGGACATGAGAAAGGTTTGTGAAATCATGCATGAGGCAGAGAGAGTTGACAAAGATAACTTTTTCTCCCTCTCCCAAAGTACTTCTCCAAGGAAGGAGAGCCCACCACATCCCAAGGAAGCCTGTTTCACTGAGGAATCCACCGTTAGAGCGATTCCTCAGTGGAACAGGCTTCCTCGGGAGGTGGTGGGCTCTCCTTCCTTGGAGGTTTTTAAGCAGAGGCTAGATGGCCATCTGACAGCAATGAAGATCCTGTGAATTTAAAAGTCAATGTAGTCCCCTGTGCAAGCACCTGTCGTTTCCGACTCTGGGGTGACATTGCTCTCACAACGTTTTCACGGCAGACTTTTTATGGGGTGGTTTGCCATTGCCTTCCCCAGTCCTCTACCCTTTCCCCCCAGCAAGCTGGGGACTCATCTTACTGACCTCGGAAGGATGGAAGGTTGAATCAACCTTGAGCTGGCTACCTGAAACCAGCATCTGCTGGGAACGAACTCAGGTCGTGAGCAGAGGGTTCTGATTGCAGTACTGCAGCTTTACCACTCTGCGGCTTGGGGCTCTTCCTGTGAATTTAGGGGAAGGTATTTGTGAGTTTCCTGCGTTGTGCAGGGGGTTGGACCAGATGATCCTGGAGGTCCCTCCAACCTCTATGATTCTATGATTCTCCTAGGGCACCCAATGAATCTGATGGGCAGGAAGTTCAGGACAGACAAAAAAACCCACTACTATATCCAGAGAAAGACTAACACATAGGCCGTTTTCGCACTAGCGTTTGCTCCGGCGTAGCGCCCCATTTACCTCCGGATCTTCTCTTGGATTTCGCACATGTTGCTCCGGCGCTGCGCTTTGCTCCGGCGCTTCAGGGATTTTACGCCGGAGTATGTTTTTCAGCAAGTTGCCGGAGTTTCCGAAAACCTCTGGATCCACTCTGGATCCACTCAGCAGAGTTTGCTGTGCGAAATCCATCCACGCCGGATCGACTGCTTTGTGGGCGTCACCCTCTCCCTTTCCGTCCTCCCACCCCATCCACCCGCTTGGCCAATCATCAGCCTTTCGCGGCGCTTCCCCAAAGTGCCGGCACGGCCATTTTTTTTTTTAAACTTCACAGTTTTGCGTAATAGCGATATTTCGAAATTAACAAATAGAAAAAAAAAACCCTCCTGGAATAGCCTCAATTGCCACTTCAATTGGTTTCGTTAGAATTTTTTTTTTTATTATTGACTTTAGTTGCGTTATTTCGCTGTTGCGTTATCTCGATAATGCGAAAACGACCATTGTTGGGGGGGGGGAATCTAGTGCCGGTGCGGGCCAAAGCGTTCATGTGTGTGTGTTTTAAAAAGGGAATGCCTCCCTCAGCTGTGCCACCAGGATTTCTGGACCTGCACAAAATCGCCATGTATAAAATGGGAAGTTGGAGTCCTGCATTCTTCTCCCTGGCTACATTCCGCTCGGTTAGAAAATAGACGCGACCTCGCTCTTCACACGCGCCACAGAAGGGGAAGGAGAGAATGGAGCGGGGGGGGGGAGCTCTGGCAGCAGGAATCAGTCAGGTCCCCGTTGCAAGCGCCAGCCGGGGAGGGGAAAGAGAGCGGAGGAAATTTGGGGGGGGGATCTAGTGCTTCAGAATTTGGGGGGGGGGGGAATCTAGTGCTAGGATTCTCCACTGTGAATGCTTCCGTTAATACATAAAGGGCTGTGGAGGATTCTACAGCTGCAGCCAATCCATAAGCAGCAGCAGCGCACGTGATGCGGTTTGTCCAAGAAAAGAAGGGGAGGGAACAGCTCGATGTTACGTTAGTACGTTAGTACGTCATTACGCAACCAGACTTGCGCTTAAAAAAAAAATGATTGACAGGGCATCGGACTCAAGCCGATGCCAGTGGGAAAACGATTTGAGCCGGGGCTTCAGGGAAGGCGACTCCGCAAAGAGTCACTAGTAGGAAAACGAGAAAAATGATCCGGACATAATTGCGCCGCGGAAAAAGGGGAGCAAACGCTAAGTGCGAAAACGGCCATAGAATTCACTGCCAGAAGTAATTCATAGAAAATCGACTATGCAATTCATAGAACCACAGAGTTGGAAGAGACTTCCAGGGTCATCTAGTCCAACCCCCTGTACAATGCAGGGAATTCACAAATACCTCCCCCTAAATTCACAGGATCCACATTGCTGTCAGATGTCCATCTAGCCTCTGTTTAAAAACCTCCAAGGAAGGAGAACCCACCACCTCTCAAGGAAGCCTGTTCCACTGAGGAACCGCTTTAACAGTCAAGAAGTTCTTCCTAATATTGAGCTGGAAACTCTTTTGATTTAATATCATCCCGTTAGTTCTGGTTCTACCTTTGGGAACCACAGAAAACAATTCCACACCATCCTCTATATGACAGCTCTTCAAGTACTTGAAGAGGTCCATCAGTGGCTATTAGCCACAGCTTATCATTGGAACTCTCTGTCTGGGGCAGTGATGCTCTGTATTCTTGGTGCTTGGGGGGCACTGTGGGAGGGCTTCTAGTGTCCTGGCCCCACTGATGGACCTCCTGATGGCACTTGGGGTTTTTTCACCACTGTATGACACAGAGTGTTGGACTGGATGGACCATTGGCCTGATCCAACATGGCTTCACTTATGTCCTTATGATGGTGATCATATCATCTTTCAGCCGCCTCCTCTCCAGGCTAAACAGACCCAACTCCTTCAACCTTTCCTCACAGGACTTGTTCTCCAGACCCCTCACCATCTTTGTTGTAGTAATGGCCAAAGGAATAAACAGCTTTAGAAGAGGATTAGATGGATTCTTGGAGGATAAGTCTGTCAATGGCTACTAGCTTTGGTGACTGAGAAGAAACTCCACATTCGGAGACACTAAACCTCAGAATCCCCAAGCCAGAAGGCTCATATCAGTTGAAGCTCTGCTCACAACTTGAGTTCGATCCCAGCAGAAGCTGGATTCAGGTAGCCGGCTCAAGGTTGACTCAGCCTTCCATCCTTCAGAGGTCAGTAAAATGAGTACCCAGTATGCTGGGGGGAAAGGACCGTCTCTCCCCACATGTTCCCCAGAGAGCACTGAGGTCAGGAACACAAAATCTCCTCACTATCCCCGGCCCAAAAGAAGCCCGTCTGAAAGCCACCAGGGAAAGGGCTTTCTCCGTTATGGCCCCCGTATGGTGGAATCAGCTGCCGGAAGAGGTGAGGGCCCTGCGGGACTTGGCGCAGTTCCGCAGGGCCTGTAAGACGACCCTCTTCCGGCTAGCCTATACCTAGCCTACATTTATCTAGGATAACAACTTGAGGAAACTGGCCAGCCATCTGTTTACAGGAAACTGAATTACTTTGTTTTAATGTTTTAACTGTTTAACTATTTAACTGTTTTATATTTGAAATTGTTTAATTTTAAGTTTGTTTAACTGTTGGAAGCCGCCCTGAGCCATTCGTGGGAAGGGCGGGATATAAATCCCAAATAAATAAATAAATAAATAAATAAATAAATAAATAAATAAATAAATAAAGTGTAGGTGACTGGGGAAGGCAATGGCAAACCACCCCGTAAAAAAGTCTGCCGTGAAAACGTGATGCGATGTCACCCCAGAGTCGGAAACGACTAGTGCTTGCACAGGCGACTACCTTTTTAAGACTCCTCCTTCTTCAGTGGCCATTTTGTGGTTGTGCCCACCAATACTCAATCTAAGCTGTGGAGTCTTGTGAGCAAAAAATCCGCTTTGGGAGCTACTTGCACTAAGTTTATGAGCTAGCCATTTAGCTACTGCATAAATTTTTCTGAAGCTAAGGCAAAAATGTGTGAGCCAAGGATTAAAAACTATGAGTTAGATCACACTAACTTAGCTTAGAGGGAACACTGGCCCCTTGCCACTCTGGGTCACAATTCCAAGGGTGCTTGCTGGGTCAAATAGTTTGGTGACCCTCCTGCTCTAACCACTATACCCCATTAGCTCCCTGGTATCTTTTCACTCAAGGACAATGGAGCAGTTTACGTTTCCAGTTTTACCCAATATTGTTGCGATCTTGGAATGAGTTAAGTCCTGGCAATAGTCTCTCTGATTCTGGAAACACAGCGAGAAAACACCAATAACAGAGGCCCCTTTGAAAGACAGCAAATTGCTGTCAGCTTGTGAAAATCACAAAGGACGCCTCTTCCTATTCTGGTTCCTTTAATCACCATCTCGCATCCCAATTACAGAGAACCGAATTACCATCCCAATTAAGCAGCAGTCCGCGCCACTCGGTGTCATTAAACTTTTAATTGGGTTCCTTGGGAAAGGTCTTGATTAAGTTGATTACCTGATGAAGCATTTCCCAATTAGGGAAGGATGTGGCTGATACGGTTCAAACGCCATGGGTTCCCGCTTCTCCCACTCTTCTCGCAGATCCAAATGGAACGATAGAACTTGAGCGACCTTTGCTGAACCAGATCCTTTGTAAACATCTACAGGAGACAGAAGTTAACAAAAAAAAAAAAGGCACCACTGATATCAGATGGCTTCAATTATTTATCCCTCATCTATCTCCATCTTTTTCATAGGTAATTGCAAACACAAATAACTAGGTTAATTATATTTAATTCAAGGCACGAAAGAATCCAAATGTAATCACACTGGAAGCTCATGTTTTCTCAAGTAAATGTGTAAATGAAGGAAGGATGTGGCAGGTGTTACGAACGGTCACACTGATATTTCCTCCCCTTTTTCTAAATTTAATGTTTTGTTTCATCCATTTCCCATCTGCATCGATCTGTTTGGTTGGGAGGGGGAATCGGCCTTTCCCTACAATCCAAGAGGAACCACCAAAGATCACATGAAATCACAGATTAAATCCTTTAACAAATCGCATAAAATCCCTGATGAAAACCTTCTTATAGATGACATAAAAATCAAGCAAATCAATAAAATAAAATAAGCAAATCAATAGCTGATCAATCCTCCCTGTGTCAGATTCCACTCCCTGGCTGAGTTGTACAACAGAGGTGATGGTGGTGGTGCAAAGGACCATCAAGTAAAAGCTAATTTATGGTGACCCTGGTTGTTCAAGGCAAGAGATGTTTATTAATTTTTATTTTATTTTATTCGATTTTTAGCTCGCCCTTTCCGTAAAACAGGCTTAGGGCGGGTTACATCATAAAAACAGTCAACAATGTTCAGAGGTCAACAGTCAACAATGTCAACAAAAACAGTCTACAACAATGTCAACAGTCAACGATGTTCAGAACATATATATGAACGTATAAAGCTGCCTTCTATTGAATCAGACCCCTCGGTCCATCAAAGCCAATATTGTCTACTGAGACTGACAGTGGCTCGCCAGCGTCTCAAGCTGAGGTTTTTCATGCCTATTGCCTGGACCCTTTTTAGTTGGAGATGCCAGAGATTGAACCTGGGACCTTCTCCTTGCCAACCAGATGCTCTACCACTGAGCCATTGTCCCTCAGAGGTGGTTTGCCATTGCCTGCCTCTGCAGAGTGACCCCAGACTTCCTTGGTGGTCTCCTGTTCCATCCATTTCTAACCAGGGTTGGCCCTACTAGACTTCTGAGATCTGATAAGATTGAGCTAGCCTGGGCCATCCAGGTCAAGGTGACTCCAAGTTATGCAGTGCTTTTTCAAAAACCAGGGCACCTAAGCTAACGACACTCCTTGACAACCCAAGTTTTCTATGACATCACAGGCCCAGACCACAGGCAGGCAAGGAGATCAGAAGGTTAAAAGGACAACCAGGCCAAGAAGGGCAGGATGAAGGCAAGTTCTGATTCTATTTTAATGTATGATAAACCCGTAGGGTTTTCAAAGCAAGGGAGAAGAGGCGGTTGGCCATTGCCTGCCTCTGCAGAGCAACCCTGGACTTCCTTGGAGGTCTCCAATCCAAATACTAATCGTTGATCCTTATTAGCCTCTGAGAACTGATGAGACTGGGCTGGCCTGGCCCATCCAGGTCAGGGTGAATGGATCCCAGGGGTGCCATTTGGACTGGAAAACCCACGTAGTCTCATTGGCCAAGTTGCTCAGTCTCTCAGGATCACTGAAGGTCATCAAAATGATACTGAGGGGAGCAGGGGTGGAATTCTAGCAGGAGTGCCTTTGCATATTAGGCCACACACCCCTGACATAGCCAATCCACCAAAAGCTTACAAAAAAAAGAGCCTTGTAAGCTCTTAGAGGATTGGCTACATCAGGGGTATGTGGCCTAATATGCAAAGGAGCTCCTGCTAGAATTCTACCCCTGGAGGGGAGTCTGAAACCCCCTTTTCTGTGCATGATTCAAATTGGACATTGTGTATGTCTGGATTTAGGAGAACCTTGCAAGTCCCATGTGACCGTTGCACAGGGTGCGGACCCCGGACCCAAACCTTGTACTCTGTCATGTGTGATTTGATACCGTTTTCAAGTTAGCCTTCCCCGCTCAAGTGCAGACAACACCAGAGCCCTCGTGGATTTGTTCCATAAGCAACGCAGCAGGACTCGCTCTCCTGGGTCATGACATCTTTGCTCTTAAGCACACACACCTGCTTCCGTAGCTTGGCAATCCAGAGCCGTTTCTCATGTAACCAGCCCGGCGACTTGAGAAACGGCAAAATACAATTTCTTTTCAATTGTATTCAGTTAACTTTTTTTCATGCTCTTTATTGCAGAGGTCAACAGAGCAGTTTCCCCTGAAGTCTCTGTTGCATACACATACACAGTGGTACGCTTTGTGTTTGTGTGTGTGTGTGTGTATTTAAACTGCAAAATGTCAGATGGAGGTGTCTGGAATCTTACAAGATGTTAACGAAGAGCTGAAATTGGTCCCATATTTTTTAGTCTGTTTCCCCCCCCCCCAAAAAAAAAGTGCTTTGCATTGGTCAAATTGATCAAAAAGTGCTTTGCATTGATCATGTTGACAGAGATTTGACTTGCAAAGATATATATTGGGATGTCGTATAGAAGTTTAAAGCGTTTCTGAAAATCTCTGTTTCATGGAAGAGAACCATCCAGTAAAAGTTGACTGCTCCAGGGTCCAGAAAAATCAGTCCAGTTGAAGTATTGATTACATATTTAACATATTTGTCATTTGGGGAGGGACGGTGGCTCAGTGGTAGAGCATCTGCTTGGTAAGCAGGAGGTCCCAGGTTCAATCCCAGGCATCTCCCAAAAAAGGGTCCAGGCAAATAGGTGTGAAAAACCTCCGCTTGAGACCCTGGAGAGACATTGCCAGTCTGAGTAGGCAATACTGACTTTGATGGAACAAGGGTCTGATTCAGTAGAAGGCAGCTTCATATGTTCATATATTTATTCACTTAGAATATTTATATATTCACCTAGTTCTTGCCAGGAGTCGTGTTTCCTCCAATCCTCCAGTGGGGCCTACTGGAAGCTCCAGGAGGATTGGCTACATCAGGGGTGTGTGGCCTAATATTCAAAGGTGTCCCTGCTACAAGAAAAGCCCTGCATGTATCAGTAGTCAAACAAGTTCCGAAACCAAATTCTCGTTTCTTAAGGATTAGTGGATTGCTACAGGTAGATTCAAATCCAGTAGCCCCTTAGAGACTGATAAGATATTTGGAGTCTAAGCTTTTGGTTGAAGGCATTGAAATTGATCTCGATTTTCTATTCCTTGGCTCCATCGTCAACCGAAAGGGAGACTACAGACTAGGTCTTGGTGGGGGGATCCCCAAGTTTTGCAGGCTCCTTCCTGCTGCCAGACAGCTGGCCAGAAGGAAGAAGCCCCACCCCCATGTGCCTTTATTGCTCAGTCATGATTAGAAACTTGCAAACGGCTTCTGTTTCGGAAGGTGTGTGTGTGCCTTTAAGTATCAGTGAGACTGAAGTTGGGGGGGGAGGGCTAGGAGGAAAAGTCATGTGTACGTGAAAGAGAGAAAACGAGAAAGTCTAATCCCTCTGTTTATTTTGCATTCCGTTTGCATTCCTTTCAGAAGCTGTTTGCCTAGTAAAAGAGGCACTAAATAGTTAACTAGAACCTGAGTGTGGGATAGAGGAAAACTCCACCCCCAGCTCTCTCTGCCTGTAAATTGGTTAAAATATAGCAGATTGTTACATTCAGCAACTCCAGTGAGTAAAGCTATCAATTGTCCCAGGGAGATCACAAAAATATGGGCATGCAAACTGTTTATTTTGGCTGCTTTGTGACTGTGTGCGTGTGTGTGTGTTTGTGTGTGTGTATGTGTGAGTTCACGTTCATTTAAGTGGAACTGCAGCTGCTTTGGCGCCAATGGTGTGCTACGGTGTGTGACCCAATATGCAAAGGAGTTCCTGCTACAAAAAAAAAAGCCCTCTGTATTCCAAGGGGTTGGTTGTTGGATGCCAACCCTATTGGAATCCTTTCCCCTTTTTGCAGTATAATCCCATTTCTTAGTTTGGAACGCCATTACTTTGGGGTGGGGGGTGGGGAGAGTCGACTTAATTTTCATTTACATTTCAGACGGATTGCGCTGCCTTGCGGTTGCATCCGCCGGAGGGCCCAAATCTACTTATTTCATTCAGTAAACGAGAGCCCCGGAGTGGACTAATTTAGAAATACCATTGACTGTTCATTACGAGGATGCTGCCCAAATCGCTGAGAGCATGTGTGTGCCGCTAATGCGATCTTAAACATTACTATCTACGGTAAATCTGAAACAGGGGGCACGCGAGCGCGCTAGCTGCTGTTTAATGATGTATGAAAAAGCTGGCTGGTAAAGTGCACCATTAAGAAAAGCTAAAACCAGGCCCGAACAAAGACCCGATGAAATATTGATACCTTGGCAGCCAATGCCGTTCCTGAAAAGTGACTCGTCAAGCGTCTTGTATTTGCTCTCTCTCTCTCACACCACACACACAAAAATCACACTTAACTAAGGTAGGGCAGTGAAGCTCAGGCAGGGAGAGGCGGAGGGGGAGAAAATGAAGGGGGGAAAAGGCCAGGCCGTTAAGCCTTGAATATATTCATTTCCCACCAGTCTGTTAGCAGGGATTTAGCTTTGCAAGGGTCTATTAGCAGAAAGCTTAATAGAATGGGTCTCCTTATTGGATTATTAGGATGAGACATCGGGGCATCAGATAGATCATCATTTCACATTGCTGTTCTTTTTGTAGGAGGGGGAGGGGGAAATAGTACTAAGATTATTTAGAGAAGAGAATATCATAGATTTATACCCCACACTTCTCTCTGAATCAGAGGCTCAGAGCGGCTTACAATCCCCTTTATCTTCTTTCCCCACAACAGACACCCAGTGAGGTGGGGGGTGAGAGAGCGCTCCCAGAAGCTGCCCTTTCAAGGACAACTCTGTGAGAGCTATGGCTAACTCAAGGGCATTCCAGCAGCTGCAAGAGGAGTGGGGAATCAAACCCTATTCTTCCAAATAAAAGTCCACACACTTAACCGCTACACCAAACTGTCTTGGTTGGAAGGAAGGAAGGAAGGAAGGAAGGAAGGAAGGAAGGAAGGAAGGAAGGAAGGAAGGAAGGAAGGAAGGAAGGAAGGAAGGAAGGAAGGAAGGAAGGAAGGAAGGAAAAGACTGTAGATTTATACACTGCCCTTCTCTCTGAATCAGAGTCTCAGAGCGCCTTACAATCTCCTTTATCTTCTTTCCCCCACAACAGACACCCTGTCATGTGGGTGGGGCTGAGAGAGCTCTGACAGAAGCTGCCCTTTCAAGGACAACTCTGCAAGAGCTATGGCTCATGCAAGGCCATTCCAGCAGCTGCAAGTGGAGGAGAGGGGAATCAAACCCGGTTCTCTCAGATAAATGTCCACATACTTAACCACTATACCAAACTGGCTCAACAGAAGAAGAAGAAGAGGAGGAGGAGGAAACTGTAGATTTATACATTGCCATTCTCTCTGAATCAGAGGCTCAGTACTGTCAGCTTGTGTTCAATTGCATCCTATTGATCCTAACCACATTGCCTATACTGTTTATTTGCTTAGAACTAACCCTAGGGCCCTTTGATAGAATGCTAGGTATGCCAACCAGGGGGAGGGAAGAGCAGGGCGCCAGAGGCCATAAACGGCGGGAAGACCAGAGGGAGGCGCCGCCGCTTCCCAGCCGCTGCAAGGACATCGGCCGAAAGGGGGAGGCTGGATGGCCCAGGAAGGGAGAGGGAAAATAACTTTGTTTTGAGAATGATTTAGAGGCCCCTGTCTTTGATGTGCCCCCATAAATGCTAGTGCCTTTTCAATGTATGTTATCACTCTCAAAGACCTTCTGCAGCAGTAACATTGTATATTCAATAAATAAACTTATTTCAAAAGAAAGAGTTATATTATTTTGAAGAATCAATGAACCCTGCGCTGACAAGTACGGCTTACAATTTCCTTTATCATCTTCCCCTACAACAGACACCCTGTGAGGTGGGGGTGGGGCTGAGAGAGCTCCTCCAGAAGCTACCCTTTCAAGAACAACTCTACCAGAGCTATGGCTGATGCAAGGCCATTCCAGCAGCTGCAAGTGGAGGCGTGGGGAATCAAACCCGTTTCTCCCAGATAAGAGTCTGCAAACTTAACCATTACACCCATCTGGATCTCTGAGAAAAAGTTTTCATTCTCCAATCTCCATCCCATGAAAAAATTCAGTGCTGCCAAGTCATTCTATTATGGCAATATCTGGAGAGTTATCAAAAATCCTTATAATCCATTTGGTTTCCCATTGTATGATATCTTGCAGAGAATGAGATTATTTCGAGTAATTCTTGCTATCACGACTTATTCTATTTTTAATGCTTAAACAGGTTCTGACATTGTTCAAAGATGACAGTTTTCCTTTCTGATACGTGAAGATATTATCATGTATTTTGTGTTATTCCGCTTTTTACTCTTATATTGTAGCTGTTGATGTATCTAACTTTTGCATTCCTGCTTAAAATGCAGGAATAAAGTGCAGAAAATAAGAATATAATAACAAAGGGATACAACTGTTTAAAAAATTCATTGCTACTATTGGTAAAAAAGTCAACACAACTCGGGGAAAATAATAATAAAAGGAGAAAAAAGGTAAAGGTAATCCCCTGTGCAAGCACCAGTTGTTTTTGACATTTTCATGGCAGACTTTTTACGTTTGCCATTGCCTTCCCCAGTCATCTACACTTCCCCACCCCCCCACCCCAGCAAGCTGGGTACTCATTTTACCGACCTCGGAAGGATGGAAGGCTGAGTCAACCTCGAACCAGCTACTTGAATCCAGCTTCCGCCGGGATCGAATTCAGGTCGTGAGCAGAGAGCCCAGACTGTGGTACTGCAGCTTTACCAGTCTGCGCCACGGGGCTTCTTCTGTTACTGTTAAAAACATTAAGTTCTACATTTTGTGTGCGTGTGTGTGGTGTTGGTAAAAAAAGTAAACACAGTTTGTGGAAAATGTCAGAACAAACCTGCAGCTTTTTGATTTGGTGGAAGAGAGAGATGCTCAATCACATTCTGGCTCATCGCATGTCTTACTAGCCTATCGACGAACCAATTTTAAAATGCGCGGTTCGGGTGTACCTGAACAAATTCAGATACTTCTATTTGCACAAGGAGAGTTTGCTGTCTCTCAGCGTAAGTCCTCTCACACTGCTGCCGCTGCTTCCCAGTGTTAAAAAGCACA